>NC_056737.1:1380014671-1380209671 GCF_019279795.1 Protopterus annectens
TTTTTGGCCTCTCCATTTGTTGCAAGTGTCTAGGGAGGTACATGACAAATGGGGCATTGTACTCGATGATTGGCCTAATGAGGGAAGAGTAGAGGGAGACAATGAACTCTTTCTTCCTGGATGCAAAACACTTAGTAATGAGATGTGCCACATAGAAGGACTTTCTGACCACAGTGGCAATGTGGTGATCAAAAGAGAGGTTGCTGTCAGCCTGTGTTCCTAGATCTCTTATAAATCCTTCTGTGTTCAGTGGACTACCATCAATGTGGTAATTCATGGGAACCAGGTTTTTCCCAAAGGGGATAAAGACACATTTTTGGCATTGGTTATTTATCTAAATAACATGGGGGGCTGTGCCCCCCACATACCCCCTATCTATTTATTCTAACTCCAGGGTCGTGCTACAGTGGGGAAAGGGCATAATGCTTTGAATGCCATATTATGAGTTTCGACCAAATGAGTTGTCGGTGTTTTGAGCTTTAGGTGTTTTGGTCTCTCTGAAAATGTTGTCGATCATATGAAGTAGATCCATATATATATATATATATATATATATATATATATATATATATATATATATATATCTTAATATATAAATATATACAAACAAAAATAACATACTTGCACTGCCACATAATATCATCTACTATAGAAATAAGTTTAGTAATCAGTTATACTACAGTCAGACAATGTTTAGAGAAAAAAAATTGGTTGATGTGCTGGAAACTATTTATTAATATGATAATTATATATGGTCATAATTTATTCAAAAACATTAACTGCACTTACAAGATGGCTGAAGTCAATTAGCCACCACACCCCAGGCCTAGTGGAGGTGGGGATTAAAGTAACAAGTGAATGACCATCACAGAGAATATTTAGAATTGCACTGTTTGCTTTTTTCTGTATACATTTGCATGTAATACCTTTATGTGCTTCCATTTATTAATCAGCAAATTATCAAGCACATATTGCAATGAAATATTTCAAATGCATCCAGCTGCAACAATAAATATGTTTTTGTTACTGCAAGTTGAAATCGAACAATGGCATAACTTCCTTTCAATTACATTTTTGAGTGTGTACAGCTTGTCTCTTTGAGAGAAAGGTAATCGTGTGTTGCTTAAAGCAAATTCACAATATTACTTAAATTTGAAGATATGCCATACATACTGGAAAATCAGAAACTTTAATGAAAATGTATGAAAAGGTTGCAGAAAGTATCCCTCCCCCAAACAGACAAGCTGTACACAGACTTAAAAATGTATCAGTTTAAAGGAAATCATGCCCTCCTTCTAGTTCAACTTGCAGGAAGAAGAAACACTTATTGGCAAATATGGATTACATACAACAAATTTCAGAAATATGTGCTTTGCTGCTTTCCTGCTTAATAAATGAAAACAAATAGCAAGACTTAGTAGAAGTGTGTAGAAAACATAGTTCACATATTAAACAAGTGCAATAATAACTTTGTTGCCTTGTTGTTTAGTAAACAATCATGTTAGAAAGATTTAAACATACATGTAAGATAATTAAGCAGCCATCCTCTATGTATTCACTATAAAATAGAAGAGATCTACAAGAGAGCTCAGGAGGAAAGGCAACTGAAGAGGTTGACAATATGCTTGTGTGCATGTGAAAAATAAATAAAATAAAAAACATTTCTATTAAAAAATGTTAAGTAATAACTTTTTCCCAATACTACTTTTCTAAGTATAGATGCAGAAATAATTTATACACAAACATAATGCAAGAAGTAAAGGGCTTTGAGTACACAGTTGCAGCACAATCCATATCAGCCAAACATTTCAAATGTTTTACAATTTCTTATGTTATATTGGCATATTTCATTATTATCAGTACACTGCAAATATAAAAATCACCACCATTTAATAGCAATATATTGATTGTTTCTGGTATCCATTACCATTTCCCAGATTTTTTTTCTCTGAAAAAAGATTTATATAAATAAAAGATCACTGTTAATAAAGCTTGCACTAATATACTACATTATCGGCCCTTTTATTGTCTCCATTTCTTGTTTGTCCCCTCATCTCTTTTCTTTATTTTAATTAGGCATTACTTTGTCTTTCTTTCTTTTCCTTCTCATTTCTGTTATTTTTTTACAGGTCCAGAATCTCAAGGAGCAGCCCAACCATGTCCACCCAAGTCAGAAAAATATTTACCCCTACCCTTGCTGGGACTCTGGTGCATGGTTGCCTGGCAAGCCTTACAGACTGTGGGCATTGGGAGCTGGTTGATGATGTGGTGGAGCAGAAAGTGGAGAGACATCTTCAAGCTGTCCAGGATGCTCTTCCATGGGTTCAAGACTCACTGCACAGGATGGAACTGACCACTGCACCACTATAGTCCTCTTTACCTCTCTGCTTCCTAATCCTCTCCTACACCTCCTAACCTAATTCCTACTCAAACTACCCTCTTATTTTTTTATTTATTTAACATTTGTTAACTGGGAAAGTCCGACTTGGAATGAAGCCAATTTTCAGCGGAGGTCTGGGGAGAAACACTCCAGATGCATGTCTTTGTACGTGGGAGGAAACTGGAGCACCCAGAGGAAACCCACATGAATGCAGGGAGGACATGCAGACTCCACACAGAAGGCACCCCTGATGAGAATTGAACCAGAGAACCTCTTGCTGTGAGGTGACAACACTACCGTTGCACCACTGTGCCATCCTCTTACATAAAAAATTGAAAAATAAAGGGGGCCTCTCCCCCATCAAAAATATAGTACCCCCTCTACTCCCACCACAACCCTGTTGATGTGTTCCTTCTGTGTTTCCATCTTGTTTTATGTCTCAACTTTTTCAATCTTTCCTATCCTACCCTTTTTATTCTTTTCAATGAAATGAACAGGATACCACTATATAAAACATATAAAAATCCCTTTATATTTTTAAAAGTTAATGGTAATAGCTGCACTGCATGCTGCTTGCCTTCAAAACTTCAAATATGCTTGTTAATTCACAATATCTGATAACTTTCCTAATTCTATGAGCACTTATGTTTTCATGTAGTTCTTCAATATACTTAAGGATTAGCTTCAGGAAATGTATGCTTTTGAGGAAACTGGCTATTTTTTTAAAAAAAGCTTTCATATTTACTTATTCAGCATGAGTAACTTGTGATAGCTGCATTTCTACACTTGAGTGGTATTTCTCTTCAAGGATAACCTCTATGAATATGCGAACCTCTGGACTATGAATACCACCCACAATTTAAGGGCATATGTTGATGATTACAGCACATATCTAATCTTTAACAAAGATTCACTGTGACACAAATGATCCCAATTCAAGTACATCAGACCACTCCACAAACAAAAATGTTTTAGTGATTGGAGACCCCTTAGTGAGTCACACAGATTCCCCTCTCATTAGGCTGGATAGAGACAGGGTGAGAGTGAGTTGTCTTTCAGGTGCCAGGAACTCAAATGTCTCAAGGGCCCTTAGGAATCTTGTCCCAGACGTATTTAATTATGATATGGTAGTTGTTCATGTGAGAGTGAATGACTTGGGGTGAAAAACCTTGTGGGAGATCCACAGACCTCTCTCAACATGCACAAATACAGGCAATACCCTGATACTGAGCAGAATCTTCCTTTCTCCATGAAAAATGCTAAGGTAGTAAGAAAAGATAATTGGCTTCAACAACTGTATAAAGATTTGGTGCCATTCTAGAGGAATCCCATATGTGTCGGCATGGAATGAGATACCCGTTAGCCTTACTTGCTTTGCAAAGATGGTCTGCACTTGTAGGTCAAAGGCTTCTGCATATTGTTAAAACCCTTTTTTAGCCATCATGGTTTCTTTTAGACAAAGTTTAGTTAATCAACATTCTGACATAGCAAACATGTTGAATCAAATTAGGACCAAATGTAGGTGTTTCTGCTCAGTGTTGAAGTCTACACAAGAAGTTTCCAGATTTTAAGCTATTTCTGTACTTGCCAGACATCCATGTATGTGTAATTAATGAAACCAGGTTTAAATGTCCAGAAACTACTCCCTCCAGTCCTGTGTGTAGTGCCTACCATAACATCAGAGACAAAGGCAACTGTGGTGGCATATCCATATTTGTCAGAGACCATATCATCCCACTAGACCGATTCCCAGAGACCCACAAATTAAACTTATTGAAGTCCAAGTCATACTAAAGAAAATCAACTATCAGCTTATTGTCTGTAACAGGACCACTTCCATGACCCTGGAAGTCCCCATATTGGGTTTGTGAATGTCATAAATGAGCTCCCATATAAAAAACTAAATTTTTCTGGGAAAATATAACTACCTATCAGTTGACTGGAGATATATATATATATATATATATGCGTGTGAATAGAATATTGTCATAGTGGATTATGCTAGAGAAAAGATAAATAGGGAAATTTGGAGAAGATGGAGGATAATAGAAGCAGAAAAGGATTAAGAAAGACTGAGATGTAATCATGCTTATTTTGGCCAAGTTATAAGTTTGTAGGAAGTGACTCCTGGAATAAATTTATGGAATCCCATCCATTCACGCAACTGAAGCCTGAATGTTGTTAGGATTTTACAGTGTCTAATGAATAGAGAAGACTTTTACCATAGGTGAGTGATGCAATGCTTAATGCATTTATCTCTGCATCAGAACTTGCTGTTACTTTGATGATGTTGGTCTTTGAAATGGGTATTAACCAAGGGAATGTTCTTTTCCAAGGAAAAGGAGGTTTTAGTGAGCAGGGTTTGACATGGTTAATAAGGCAAAGCATAGAACACTATGCAGGAGTGTAGGTCTCTAAAAATAAGGGAGAAAAAAATACTTTCTGGTTTCTAAATAGAGCAGACATCTATGGCAGCCATCGTTCTGTGAAGCTTTCTATTGATTAAGGCAACTATTCAAAATAAAGCAAAAAAAAAAAAACTACAATAGCCTAATTTGTGCCACAAATACTAACTATCTGCCATCTCTTTGAGTTAATTGTAGCTTTGCAAAACACCTAATGTCCTGTGCCACTCACTGCAATTTGTTTAATGTATTTCAATAAATCATTTTAAAGAATATTGCCACTCCACTCTTCTGTCCTATAGGATTATGATCAGCATATTTTAAAATATTTTCTTCTTTAATTACTTTTAGTTTTTCCTATGGATCAACTATTTGTCTGTTTTTCCTCTACCTGTTCTTTGAAAATGCACTTCCTTTTTATTTGCGGTGAGCATCTATCTATGTTAAGAATCATCATATTTTCACACTTAGAAACTTTTGTGTTCTACTAGGAGGAAACCCGCCACCCATTGTGATTGGCTTGGGCATAAACTTCTATGCTTACTTTTTTCATTGATTCCTTTAGGTAAAAATAATATCAATGCCTGTCCCAGTTGAAATCTTCAACAGAAGCCACTGCCGAGTGGAAAACTCTCTCAAGGTAATTAACAATTATTTATATATTGATTTGTAAGATTTATGATTAGTTGTTGAAGGATTATTCTTCAATTGACAAATCAATGCCAGCACATTGCTGAAAAAAAACACTGAGCATGTTTAAGTTTTTTTGCAGTGGAGCCCCCCGAACTTATTTATATATATATATATATATATATATATATATATATATATATATATATATATATATATATATATATATATATATATATATATATATATATATATATATATATATACATATATACACAGACACACACATATATCAGCTTCACTGTTGTATGACAACAGAAAAAGTTCAACAACTCCCATTCACTGTAAGTGGCTTTCAGTGATAAAGCCATTGCACCTCTATCAGTCGATTATCAGTACTTGACAAATACACACATTTCCAATCCATAGAAGTATCATAACTCATACATTCCAGGGCAGGAGGGGCCGATTTAGTTTCCTTGTTTCCTTAAATCTTTAAAGCCATGAAACTTTTAGCTTCCTGAGAGGGAAGGGGCCTATTTAGTTTCCTTGTTTCCTTAAATCTTCAAAGCCATGAGACATCTAGCTTCCCGAGAGCTTTCCCTCAAAATCTTCTATTAAAAATACACCTTATGTGATTTGCAGTATCTCATGAATAATGGAAGTTACAAAAACTTTAAAAAAGATCTGTTTAGTGATTATGATTTTTATGGCACATTCATGAAAGAAAAAATTTATTTTATTTTCCAAAAATTACTAGTGTTTTAGTAAAAAAAAAAGCATTGCATTTCCATTATATCTCTGCAAGTGTTCAATATAGACCCAAAGCTCTTCAGTTATTCATCTGTTCAAGAGCTTTGCAATTATGTATGATAGAGCTAGAAGCACACTGCTGTTTTACAGTATTGCAAAATCTATGCAAAGTATGCATATAATATAATATTTGCACAATATCTGCAAAGTTGTTCATGCTAGATGACAGCAAAATTCTGTGCTTTAATGTTGTTTATATTTTTTCACCTGTAGGTCATAAAATGCTAAAGTATTAACATACACATCAAAATATTGCTAATATTTATAAGTAGTGAGACCAGCTGACATAATAGTTAAGGTTGTTTCCTTCTATGCACAAGGTACAAGGTACGATCCTGACCTCCAACCAATGCCTGTTTGGAGTTTGCATGTTCTCCCTGTGTCTCTGTGGGGTTCCTCCCAACTCCAAAAAACATGCTGAGTGTTTCAGTCTCAACCTCTCCACTGAATGGAGCTGTGGGCAGCAGCACAGACTCTCGGTGACCTGTAGGGAAAGTTCAAAACAAGTGTTTTGGGCATCTATTGTGGTGCACAGTGTCCTCAAGATAGGAGAACATGGATCACAGACTGTGTGCTGTGGTAGGGCTAGCCACTCAACAGTGTAAAATATGGCTCTAGGTTATTCAGTCATGTTGATTAATATCATCAAAATGGGCATGGGTAGTTGAGGACCTGACCTACTCCAGGGATCCATGGGACACACGCTAATGGTTAGAGGGGTGTATATGCCCCTATTGGCCAGTGTGTGCTCAACCAGCAGCCCTGGGTCAATAAGCTATTGGCTGGCCAGTGTCTAGCTGCCCAGCCTGGGTTACCTGGCATAAGCTCTACTGAGCAAAAGCTGGATGTAAAAAACAGCCAACTTGCCAAACATGAACTGAGAATTGCTACGCTTAAGGTTCACTGACAGGACACAGCTTGGAAGTGGATGACATATGGAGGAGGCTGGACATCCTATGTATGTATGATGAAAGGGTAGTGCAGCAAAGCCAATTGCCTTGGAGTTCAGACTCTACTACACAGGAGGGGGACGGGCTAGAAATGGTGTAAGAATTGTGATGAGAGAGGGGATTCAGAAGGCAGTGAGGGATATCATCAGAATTAGTGAGAGTCATGACAATCAAACTCCATTGTAATGATATGGCAGTATTCATAATTT
This sequence comes from Protopterus annectens, assembly GCF_019279795.1. Taxonomy (NCBI): domain Eukaryota; kingdom Metazoa; phylum Chordata; order Ceratodontiformes; family Protopteridae; genus Protopterus; species Protopterus annectens. Next base: position 1,380,022,059 of record NC_056737.1, read on the forward strand.
CAGCCTATGCCCTACAGCAAGATTGTGATAGTGAGGAAAAGAGTGCATTCAGAAAACAGTTGCAGGACCTTATTTATTTTATTTATTTATTTATTTTACATTTGTTTACCGGGCTAGTCTAACTGGATACATGTCCATTTTCAGTAGAGGCCCAGGGAGATAAGCTCCTAGGTAAGACAATGAATTTAACACAATTCTATCTACGGATATAGAAGACAAATAAAATATATTTACAGTGCCAATTACAGGTTATCATAGTAAAAAAAAATAACAGTGTAGAATACAGGCATAACAAAGGATGCAGTTAAAATCCCAAAATTTACAGTGTAGAATACAGTCATAGAAAATGAAAGTAATATAGATTAGGTGTTCTAGAGATAGTTAGTAGAACTACTTTTATAAGGAAGAAGTTTCTTTAGATGAGTAGATGGGATGGGAAGATCAGAGTATTTAGTGACTCTTGAGCTAGTCAGGTTTAGAGCATGGGCATAGCCAGTGAGTTTTGAGATGCACTTTCAGATTGTTTTTGAAACAGGAAAGTGAGGGAAGTGTTGAGATTTCATTTGGTAGGAGATTCCAGGCTTTTCCAACTATATTAGAAAAGAGTGAGTCACCAGTCTTGTTGTTTGTTTTAGTAGTATGTGCTAGGAGTTTCTGAGAAGACCTTAAGGAATCTAGGTTTTTATAGGGAGTGATTAGTGTGGAAAGAATAGGTGTTTTGGAAGGTGTGTAAAGGGTTTTGTGAGCTATAGTTAGTTGATGGTATTTAATTAGATTTTGTAGTTCAAGCCATCCTAGCTGTTTTAAATTAAGGCAGTGATGGGTTCTAAATGGGTTACCTGTTGCAAATCTGGCGATGTTATTGTAGGACATTTCCAGTTTGCTGAGATTATTTTTAGATAGTTTAGTAAAAATAGGTGAGGCATATAGAAGAGGAGAGATTAGATGAGTGTGTGCTATTGTGGTTCGAGCTGAAGGTAGGAGAAATGATTTTATCCTATATAGAGAGCCTAACTTTTTGTTGACAGTTTTTATAGTATTGTTTATATGGATATCAAAGTTTAGATTATTGTCAATGGTGACTCCTAATAGTTTGGTGGTAGGTTCAGGGGATATAATAGTTTTATTGGTAGAGTTAACTGAGAAATCCAATGGGGGGGATTTTCTAGTAGGAAAGAAAAGGAGGAGTTTAGTCTTTTTGGGGTCTAAGAGAAGGTATCTATGTGTGAACCATTGCTCAACTGTGTTAAAGACTTGTTGGGTAAGGTAGAGAAGTTCAGAAGAGGAGGGGGCTGAGCATATCAGTGTGGAGTCATCTGCATATTGTATGCATGTGGCTTGGGGGATGGCAAGGTGAAGGTCATTGATGAAAATGGAAAAAAGTAGAGGTCCAAGGATGGATCCTTGGGGACACCAAGGTTGACTGGCAAGTGAGTAGAGAGAGACTTGTGCCATAGTACGGCCTGTTGTCTTTTGTCAAGGTAAGACTGGAACCACTTTATGGAGGATGTATCAAGTGACAGGGATTTTAGTATTGTGATGAGAATTTGGTGATTTACCATGTCAAAAGCTTTAGACAGGTCAATAAATAGGGCAGAAGAGAGTTTGTTTAGATTGCGGTGTTTGTTGATACTATCTGTGAAGGAAAGAAGGGCAGTAGTGGTGCTATGTGAAGGTCTAAAACCATGCTGACAGTTGGCTAGTAAATTATTTTGTGTTAGATGGTGAAGTAGTTGTCTGTGAATGCATTTTTCCATGATCTTTGCCAGAGGTGAGAGGAGGGCAATGGGATGATAGTTGGAGAGTTCAGTGGATTGCCCACCTTTGTGGAGGGGATAATATGGGAAATTTTTCATAAAGTAGGGATATAACTTTCGGTAATAGTTCTATTGATCAGGATAGATATTGGATAGGCAATAGCTTTAGCGGCTAGTTGTAGGAATTCAGCAGGTAGTTGGTCTGCTGAGGGAGAGCATGGTTTCAATTTCTGAAGAAGGGTTAGTATATATGATGTTGGGATGGGTTGAAAGTGAAAAGAAGGGGGAGAGGTTGCTTTATTAGTAGGTAAAGTAAAGTTGTTAGGTGAGAGCTGACTAGCTAGTGTTTGTATAGTGTCAGTGAAAAAGGTATTAAAATCATTGGCTATATTTATTGGTGTTTTGTGTTCAGTGTTTTGAGGGTTAGGAGTGGTGGATTGACCTGGATTAAGTAGTTGGTTGATACTAGACCAAAATTTATTTGGCTTGTTTTGACAGGCTTGTTGGGATAGGAGGTAGTTTTTTTTTTTTGTCAGATATAGCTTTTCTAGTTTGGTTTCTTAGTTGACTAAAGGTTTGTTGGTGTATAGGGTTTTGAGTTTTTCTCCATTTTGCCCAATGTTTGTTTCTAGCATTGATTTTTTGTTTGGTTTCTTTAGAGAGCCATGGAGCATGTTTGTTTTTAGCTCTAATTTGTCTGGTAGGGGCATGGTGGTTCACGATGGCAAGGAAGTTGGAGTTAAAGTAACTAATGGCTTCATCTAAAGGTAGGTTTTGTAAGGGTGACCAGTTACATGCTTTTAGTTCCATCTGGAAAAGTTCAGGGTTAAAGTTCTTTTTAGATCTGATGTTTTTAATGGATGTTGGAGAGGGAAAGTTGGTTTTATGTCTGATGATATAGGTAAGAGAGTGGTCACTTAAATCATCAGGGAGGATTCCTGAGTCATAAGTATGAGGAAGATGGTTAATGAGAATCCAGTCTAATAAGCTAGATTTCTTGTTGGATTTATTTATCCTGGTAGGGGAGGTAATGGTTTGGGAATACCCATATAGGTTTATATGGCTTGAGGAGAGGTTGCTGCAGAAGCAGGTCCAGTCAATATTTGTGTCACCTAGAATGATGGTTTCTTGAGGCAGGTTTTGGGATAGCCAGCAAAGTATATTTTCCATGGTTGCTATGTTATTACCAGGAGGTAGATATATACAAAAGATATAGATGGATTTGGCATTGTTAATAAGAAGTTTGGAGATAAGAATTTCTGCATTGGAGTCTAGAGGTGGTTTGCAGTTATGAGTGGTTAATTGTAAGCTATGTTTATATAGGATAGCAACTCCTCCACCTTTTTTGGAAGTTCAGTCTAGTCTTAGGATATTATATCCAGGTGGGATGATCCCATTGTCTTTGGTTGTAGGTTTTAACCAAGTTTCTGTTAAGCAGAGTATATCAAATGAGTAGATTTCAGTTAGGGCTTGGAGTTTAGTTACTTTATTGTTTATACTGCGTATATTAAGATGAGCAATAAAAAGAGAGTTAGATTGTTTGAAAAAGGCTTGGGTAGGACATATTTTGGAGTTGAGGGGAGAAAAAGGAGTAGTTGGGGGCCCTGGGTTAGGGTGGATGTCACCATCCTTTAAATAGAGTAGTAGGTTTAGATATTATAGGTTATGGATTCTACTATAATGAGATAGACATTTCCTGGGGTTTAGGTTGTTGTATTTTGTGTGTTGTGTTCTATGATATTTAGGAAGTATGTAGTTAGATGAGAATGTTATATTAGCATGTGTAAATTGTAGATGTGAGTTTGGAGAGATGGTTTCTTTCTTGGGATAGTTTTGGATTGGGTCTAGTGGGTTTTCAAAGAAGGTGAACAGATGGGTGAGGATTAAAGGAGGTAGTAGTGAGATTGTTAGTAAGAGTGTGATAAAGGGTGGGATGTGTTGATTCTTCATTTTATGAGTAGATACTGGCTATTTGATGGTAGAAGCTTGAAATGTATTGGGAGGAGATGGGAGAGTGGGTAGTGTCTGTTGTGGATGGAAGGGAGAAGTGAAAGGGTAATATTAGTAGAAATAGGTAACAGGAGAGTGTGTAGGGTGAAAGGATAGAGAGAAGAGTGTTTATGAAGAGGAAATGTAAGAACACGAGGTATGATAGGATTGAAGTGGGGAAAGGAAGATATGTGTTTGGAGAGTGATGGGAGAGGTAGGGGTGTGGTTGGGAAGTAAGTGGAGGAGGAAGAGGTGTGGTTTAGGAAGTATAAAAGTAGGGCCCTTGGGGGTGGGTGGGAATTGGGGGTAGGGAGGGGAGCGGAGTGAGCCAGCAGGGCGAACAGAGCGGGTAGAAACAGATACTGAAACAGTGAAAGAAAAACAATCAGCTAGACTGAGTCTAGTGGTAGAATGGAATAGAAATAGGACTAAGGAAGTCTCTAGTCAGGAAGTTAGAGGTGGAAAGGAAAAACAAAGGAGAGAGGACCTACTGAATAAAGCAGGACAAATTGGTGTTGATAATGGATGACTTGAATGCACATATTGGGACAGACAGTACAGGATATGAGGACTGGGTGGGGCAAGAGGAATAAAGGAGAGGCCATCCTTCTGTCTGGCAAATGACTTGATAGTAGCTAACACATAGGTTCATAGGATGATACTAGGCTATTGGCCCAGAGGGTCTTACAAGCCTAACCAAGAATTTTTCCCATGTTCCCACAGGTGGGATTCCAGGGGTGTATTTTCTGTTTCCTATGCAGTCGTCCAGCTTCCTCTTAAAGAGGGCTAGTGAGGTACTCTGCTTGACATGGGAGGGAGTCTATTCCACAGACGGGGGAGTCTTTGGGTCACAAATCTATCCCACCAACAAGTTCTATTTATGTCACAGATCAGGTTGAGGCCTTGCAGGTGGGTTGGGCGAGTGGAGTTTGACTTACAGATATGCAGCAAGTCTATCAAGGCTGGGTCTGAGATGGCCTTGTATGCCAGACATGGGTCACCTCTGAGAAGTCTGTATGAGACTGAGTAGAGGGACAGGGCTTTTAGCCTGTCTGTATAGGATAGGTTAGGAAACTCTGTGGTCTCTACAGCTGCTGCATGTGCTTGGCACGGTACATGCCAAAGGGGGTATTGTACTCAATAATGGGTCTGATAAGGGAGGACTAGAGGGATGTTATGACCTCCTTGTTCCTGTATGAAATACCCTTACTTATGAGGTAGGCCATGTAGAAAGCCTTCCATACAACGGAGGCAATATGGTGGTCATAAATCAGGTTGCTATGAACCTGGGTGCCCAAGTCCCTCATGACAGACTGCATGTTTAGTACATTGTTATTAATGTGATAATTAGTGGGGACACCATTTTCCCAAAGGGAATAATGATGCATTTCTTGGCATTCAGTTTGAGGCCATGCTTCTGGCACCAGTCATTAGTTTGGGTAAGGCCCTCTTGTAGGATGTTCACATTACTAGGGGAATTTAAGACAATGCCCAACTTGTAGTCATCTGCAAACTTGGTCAGCCAAGATCACTGTTTTTGGCTTGCACCACAGAAAAGTATATCTCAAACAGTAGAGGTCCCAAGACTGATCCTTGGGGTACACCACTCATTACGGGTCTACTACTACAGGTGGCTTCCCCAATTTTGATAGAGTGGGTGCTATAAGTGAGCCAGTTAGTTACCCATATGATAACATATGGGTTGATGCCTAGCTGAGAGAGTTTATCTATTATGTCTGAGAGGGGAATAGTGTCAAAGGCTTTGACTAGGTCAATGTAGGTGGCGTGCACAGTCTTCCCCTTGTCTATGGCTTTGGTGGCTGTTTTGAAGAAGTCAGGCAAGTTTAAGAGGCATGATCTCCCTTTGACAAAACAAAATTATGTGGGGTCATGTATTTGGAAGTTATCAATATCCTTGTTTATAAGGTCCATGATAATGTGCTCTCTGACCTTGCAGATCAGGCTAGTTAGGCTGATGGGCCTATAATTGTCTAGGTCAGTGAATGCTCCACCTTTGTGTAGAGGAATGACAGTGGCTGTCCTCCATTCGGCTGGGATGAAGCTGATGCTCAGGCTTTAGTTGAATAGGGTGCTTAATTGTGCTGAGAGCTCATGCCTGAATTCACATAGGACGCAGCCAGGGATGTTGTCGGGTCCCATGGAGACTGTATATTTTTGCCTTTTTGAGGACATTAAAGACCTGCTCCCTGGTGATGAGGGGAGGGGGGCAGGTGATGGGTATGTCCTGGTTTACTGATGGGTAAAGTTTTTACTGAACCTATCTGCCAGCAGGTTGGCTATATCTATGGCATTTGTATATGTGGTGTTCTTGACCATCAGGTCAGAGCAGATTTGGGTGTTACCTTTGAGATTACTGACATGTGAAGAAGCCCTTGTGATTGTGGCCAATTTGGACTCTAATTTAGCCGTAGAGGATTTCACCAGTGACCTTATTTGCTTGTTCAGATGAAAGAGAGATTGTTTTCAATGTGACACCTGCTCCTTCTTTGTTCTAGACAACAATTTTTTTTCTTTTATTATAGAGTCTGTTTATTGCTGCTGTCCACCAGAGAGGTTTACTCTTCCTTGAGGAAGATGATTCTGTCCTGTCAGGTATTGATGAGTCAATACATCTATGTAGGTGCTCATATAGTTTTTGGTGTAGGCTTGGACATTAGTGCTAGTTCCAAATGAAGGGATGGTGGCTGTGAAGCTGCTCTCAAGCGTCTGCAGTCAGTTTTTAAAAAGTTTTTTTGTTTGACCCTAACAAGCATGGATCGGGGAGATGGTGACTTTGAAAATGATCACTTTATGGTCAGATCTTACAAAGGAGAATGAGACTGTAGGGGTGCTACAATGGCTACTCATGTTGGTTAGTACCAGGTCCAGGATATTTTCACCTGTAATGGAGGTTTTGACCAGCTGGTCCAATGCACTGACATTGATGAGGTCAAGAAATCTGTGGGCATTCATGTTTGGGCTAGAATAGGTCTTCCACTCTATGGTTGGGTAGTTAAAGTCACCCAGAATCAGGGTGGAGGGTTGAATCTTGATGGATTCAACTATGTCCAGATAGGTGGAGTGGACATCCTGAGTCATGGTTGGGGGTCTACAGCTAGGTATGATTTGAATAGGTGTTTCTGCACGTGGACTGTCTCCTGTGTGTCATACTGTTTGACCAGCCTGGAGTTGTGTAGGTCTTTGATAAATACTGAAAATCCACCTCCTTTGGCTTTGTAGACCTCCATTTGTGGTCTGAAAGTATGGTAAGATGAGTAACCTGGTAAAACTGGGGTGCTCTCCACAGCTTTAAACCAGTTCTCCATGACTGCACAAATGTCAGCATCCTCCAGGGTGAGGAATGTTTGCAATGAGTGCAGTTTCATGCTAAAGCTCCTACCATTTAGCAGCATGACCTTTAAATTTTGTTTGGAAGAATTTTTCACGTTGGTAATTTTGTGCTCATGACTTTGCCTAAGAAAAGCACCAGAGGCTTGAAGCCAAGGGGAGACAGATGAAGGCCATCTCTGGCAAAGCATCGTGGTCTGTCACTCATGTCCTCCCAGGCTGTTAGGTACTGGATCCCCTTGGAATGGCACCAGAAACTAAGCCAATTGTTAAAGTCAATCATTTTCTGTTTATATTGAGGCATCATTCTGGGTGACAGTAGGATGCTGCTTAAGACTAGGGACATACCTGCCTGAGACTCATTCAGTGAACTCAATCATGTCTCTCTTCATATAGTCCAGAGAGGTACATCTCAATTCATTCACACCAACATGGACTATGACAGAGACTTGAGTGCGTGTGTGATATGGTGGATTCTAGCACCTGACAAGCAACTTACTGTGACTTTCTCCTTGTCTAGCCTGGAGAGGGACAAATCTGTGTTTCTCATGATAGAGTCTCCTCTGACTAGTATGTTGGGTTTGTGGCTGAGCCTTAGTACACACGCCTGTGTCTCACAGCCCCTATGTGTGGTGCTTGGTGCTGTGAGTTGTGATGTGCATGTGTGTTTTTGCTTTGGATGTCTCTTTTGTTTAGGTATGTTTTGGTTGAAAACCTCTGCATATATAGGAGTGGTTTGTACAGGCATAGGTGGTGATAGAGGTGTGTATTTGTAGTGTTTGCGCAAACAACTTTCTTAGTGCCAGATGTACAAGCTTGTGACTGAGATAGCAAGGATTCTAGGTTCATAATGTAATTGCATCTCTCAGATATTGTGTTCCTAGGTGGTAGTAGTAGACAGTTGTCCATGTACATGAGGCAGTTGCTACACTTTCTCATGATGCCCATATTGAGAAGACTAGCTGGAGAAAGCACAGAAAATTGTCCGTTCATGGTAGTCAGAATCTGTGGAAGAGAAATCAGGGATAGTAGAATGAGTACTATCTGAAGAGAGTACCTATAGGTGAGAGTAGGGCTGGATAAAATCAATACAGTAGCTGCAAGGGAGGGCCTCACACAGGGGTGCTGATACGTGAAAAACTGCAGCTGAGATGTCTTGAAAAGGGTTAAAACACCACAGTGGTGGTGTGTGACATGCAAACAAACACAAACCCATGCAAACGTGGGGTTTAAGTACCACAAAAATGAAAGTAAAAATAGAAACACTGGGATTAACCAATTAACCCTTGTCCCTGATCTCTTAGTTAAACACTGTATGCTAGGCCAGTTCCAAACAGTTCACTTACTCCCATTAAGTGCAGGCAGGCCCCTGCCAACACAAGATGGCATAGCAGGAAACACAGGAATCACACAAACAAATCTGGATATAGCAAAACCTGTAACCAGACTATTCTAAAGATATTTAAACTCTGTTTAGATTGATTTAACAGGACAACAGATACACATTTAAATATAACAGTAGAAAACAAGAGCAAACTGATTTAAACAAATTAACCAATTAACCAATAAAAAATATCAAAACTGAGCCTATTCCAGCAACCTTCAATCAAATAAGTTCTAACTGCACACTCCTGTCACTAGGGTGCAGGGAACCCTCTCCAACAAAAGATGACCTGGTTTAGTGCCAAGTTTTAGAAACAGAGCTAGATTCAGCAGGTCTGAATCTAGTCTATTCTGCAGCAAACAAGGTGCACCAATTTCAGAAAGAAACCGTTGAAATAAGCAGGCACAATAAGCCTTTAACCAGCAATTCCCAGCTCAGATGGGCAAACTATACCCTCTACTCCCACAAGAGTGTAGACCACAAACCTTCCTAGTGTAAAACTGGCCTGAAGCCCAAGTGCTACAACCAAAAGGCTTAGAATAACAGCTACAATTTAATCAGGCTACTAACAAGCAGTAATGAATGCAGCAGAATAAATGTAATTGAATATTTTAAGGAACAAGCAGCAAAAGCAAAATAAAGTAATAAAGTAGGATGAAACACAAATACAGGAAAAGCTGATGAATAAAGTGCAATTTTTAGGTTAAATGGGAAGGGAGGAAACAAGATAATTCAAGGTTGAGAAACTAAGGGGATGGGCCTTCCCAAATGATCTCTCTCTACTCAGTAGAATGAGCTGATAAGACGAGACTGGGAGGAGTGTCCAAATGAGATTTATAGAAGGGGAGGGCAACTCAAAAGCCACCACATTTAACAACACAAGAACTGGGCAGGTGACAGGGGAAAATGCAGCCAGAGGTCAGCAATATTCAGATCAAACAGGCCAAATCTTCAGCTAAATAGAGATTTTTCTAAATAAAAGAACGATACAGTTTCTCCGTTCTCCCCATTAACTGACATTATTCACAGTTTGTAAAGGAATTCTTTGGTAACTTTTTTAACTGATCCTAGCCAAGAACTCTTAAAACTCCAACAGAACAGAAAACTTAAAACAAAGCAAATGTAACACTAGAATAAGATACAAAATAAAAGTGATCAAACCTTAAATGAAGAGCTTCTATTCAAAATAAAATGCAGCCAGGGATCCAGCAATGTTCAGAGCAAGCAGGCTAAAGAAACACTTCAGCTAAATAGAGATATTTCTAAATAAAAGAGCAATACTGTTTTTCAGCTACACCCACTAATTAACTGATGTTATTCACAGTTTGCAAAGGAATTTTTTTGGTAACTTTTTTTTAACTGGCCCTATCCAAGAACTCTTAGAACTCCATGGTTCAGAAAGGGAGCCAGTCATAAGATCACATACAAGAGTAGCCAATATGCAACTCAGGTAGACTTCATCCTAGTAAGGAAAAGGCACTGGGGTAGAATCCATGATTGCAAAGTCATCCCCAGTGAAACAGTCAGCCCACAGTATAAACCACTAGTTGCCACAATCAGCTGCAAGCAGTGGTCAGAGAAGACTCTTAAGGTCAAGAGAGACCAGGATGAGGACTTGGAAGTTGACTGGAGAGAGAGTACAACAGTTCAGGGAATTACTCAGGGCTCTAGCACCCCGATAAGAGGAGGAAATAGGTGGAGTTGAACAAAAATGGCAGTGCCTAAAAATAGCATGTGTTAGGACTACAGAAAAGATGTGTGGCCAAGCCAGGTATGGAAATAAGGTAATAAGGAAAGCTGGTGGTGGAATGCAGAAGTTCAGGAAGCCATCAAAAGAAGGAGTGCAGGAGGAAGTGGGAGACAGAAAAAACTGGCCAACCTAGGAAGGACTATGCACTGTCTACAAAGAAGCTAAGAAAGAAGTTGCAATAGCAAAGCATAGGGCATCAGAGGCACTCTACCAGCATCTGGAAAGTGACTTGGTAAGTGGCACAAAGAAACTATACCAGGTTGCAAGGCAAAAACAGAAACATAAGGAGGATAGTCAGACACCCTTCATAAGGGATACCAGCAACAATTTTCTCACCAGTCCACAGGACATCAAAGGCAGAAGGAAGGTGTATTTCCAGCAGCTTCTGAATGAAGAAAACCCTTCAGAAGCTGTACTGCCCTAGAAACAGCCTACAATGAGAGAAGGAGAGGAGCCCACCCTAGAGGAAGTAAGAACAGCACTAAGGCAAATGAAGTCAGGGAAAGCAGCAGGCTCAGATGATGTCACAGCAGATATGATACAGATTCTGGGTGAGATAGGGGAAAAATGGCTCTTGAGGGTACTCACAGCAGTGTGGAGAGAACAATGTATCCCAGATGACTGGAGAATAGCATACTTGTGCCAGTGTACAAGAACAAAGGGTACAGTCACAACTGTGGTCAGTACAGAGGCATCAAACTCCTATCACATTGCTTGAAAGTTCTGGAGAGGGTGATTGATAAATGGATACACAAAGTAGTAGAATGTAAGATGGGAGATGAGCAGTTTGGATTCAGATCAGAATGCAAATGGAAATGAAGTGCCTGAGAAGGGTGGTAGAATGCACACTGTGGGACAGACAAAGAAATAACGACATAAGAGCAGAAGCCTAAGTAGCTCTAATTGCAGAGAAGATCAACTAGAAGAGATTACAGTGGTTTGGACACATGTAGAAAAGCAGAAAACAATCTGGTGAGGAAGATTTGGAATTGACAGGAAGAAGGTAAGAGGAAGCGAGGATGTCCAGCAAAGAGGTGGATGGATTGTGGGAAAAATCTGTGACAGTCAGGCATGAGTGTTGAAGAAGGCAGGAGTGTGGCTCTGAATCAAGAGAGCTGGTGACAGTTACCACGATACCCCGACTCCATGTAGAAAATGGGAAAAAGGGGGCTGATGATGATGATGATTCATAAGTGCTGTACCAAAACAAATGGCTCCACTACATAATGCCAAGAAACAAGTTTCTGCATGATTAAAGGCTAGATATAACTGCACTGAGCAGCTACATCCATCAAAACACCGAAAACCATAACTACATGTTGTCAAATATGGGAGAAAAACTGCCATGTTTCAGTAACTTAGCTGCCAACACATTATGCAAAGACTAAGCATAGCTATCAACTTTAAAGGGCAGTAGTCAGGGATAAAGCCAAACCATAACATGGATGAGAAACTGTAATAATGCATGTAAGTGCAGTGAACTGCAATAGTCAGGGACAAAGCCAAACTATAACATGGATGAGAGACTGTCATAATCTGTGTTAGTGCACAGAACTGCAATCGTCAGGGACAAAGTCAAACCATAACATGGATGAGAAAGACTGTCAATCTACAATAATACTGAACAAAAGCTCCAATCTTTTAATGAAGTGCATCCTCTGATCCTGGTAGAGGGTTTTATTCCTTCCACCTTCATTTTCCTAATATGTTTCTCTCTGAACAACACAATTACACAGTGCTTGAGGGTTGACCCCCCCCCCCAAAAAAAGTGACAATGTTACCAGTGGGTTTATATGGCCCGAAAACAGAAACATAAATTTGCTAGCAATATTTTACTGGAGCTTTTCCTCCCCTACCTCCACTGAAATCCACGTTGCCCAGTCAGTTGTTCCCAGTTTACACATGCAGTTGTATAATTAAATAAATATATAACCTAGTTCATTGTAAAGGGAGAATGCCCTTGGTGCAAGCTGTCAAGGGATTGTAATTGGAGGTATAGGAGGGCAGCACCTTTTCATTATTGAATGCTGGTAATGCATTTATGGTCGAGATTGAAGTGCCTAAGCCTTCACTGTGGGGTGATAACTCTAACAAGTCATTTCTTAACATTATTATCAAGCAGCTTTCTACAGTTGCAGAGAGGAAGAGTTTTTCTTTACTTTTGTTACTTTATTTAAGAGTTGCAGAAATGTTATTGTTTTGCTTTGTTCCTCAATTTACAATTGTGGGAGCAGGAGGAAGCAGATCAGTGGACTGCACTGGAAGGTAGATAAGATAGCTACAGCTCATTGCCATGTACTGGCTGATACAGTAGCATACCTGCACAGGTTACACTGATGTGAGCTACTCTGCCTTGTGGCACTATATACCACATAAGTTTTATTCGTCACCTGCGGTTTACTTCCCCATCCTCCACTAGCCATTTCTGTGCAGGTGTTTGTTAAACACTATACTGTACAGCGAAAGGTGGCTGAGTTAACTGGTGATGTCAGGTTTGAAACTGGCTGAGGAGGGTGATAGATTTGTGTCTGGAATGGGCCAGCACTCTGGGAGATGTATCTTGATCTCATAAACTCTCTGCATTTGGTATTGTTGGTCATTTGTGATCGGCAAATAGGAGCTGTGGTGTTCAGAGTAGACACAGCTCTTTAATGTCAGTTTTTAGCTAAAATCCATTATTTGTATACACTATTCTAAAATTACAACACTACACTCCATTCTTACATTATTAATGTAAATATGGAAAATGTTATATTTTTATAACTTTTTTTCAAACAATTCTAAATAACTCCATCCCTGTATCCCACCCTAACCATTTTACTGTGAATTCTTAAATAAGGTAAGCTTGTAGATGTCACTTTGCTGCCTTAATTAACCAGGACTTCAGAAATTAGAAAACACTGACAAGAATGCTTTACTCAGGAGTAGAGAAGTCTCCTGTTAAGATATGGATACTCTTATAGGATGCACAGGAACTCTGCTTTCCTGATGATTATACACTTCTAGGAAGCAAACGTTTAAAATCTCTAACCTATTTCAACAAGATGGAAAAAATCGTCAGTTTATATGATACTATGATATTTGGCTTTTGAATAACTAAAGTATCTCTAAATGTATATGCCATTGTATTTAAAGACATGTTAAATAGTGTTATATTTTATGCATTTGCTCCCTATGGATTTTTTTTTATATAAATGAATACGCTAACACATAAGATAACTGACTCAGATTATGTTTGATAACTCTATCTTCAGTGTAGTGAAACATTTTTAATGTTTCTTCTGATTAATCCTTTGCAGCATCAGATTGATATAAACATCACATAACTCATATATTACATTTCTGCTCCATTTGTTTAAAAGCATTAAGGTACACATATTGCATTTTATGAAGGTTTGTTAACAGATAAATACATATATACACATTACCAGACTAATATAATTTACTAACTTTGTCATCAAGTAATGAGAAACTTATGTTACTTTCATTTATCCCTTCATAACATCAGGTTAGTACAAGCATCCAGCACATATCAGTATTTTTTTTTTGTCTCAGTGAAGGTAAGAAACATAGTTGCAATATTAACCCTCGGTTATTTTGACTAGACAGGAGATATCTAGCTCTCAACATACTCTGACATTTGTCAGCAATAAAATAAGCATTCTGTATGTCTTTACTCATTTTTTGATATTGTCCTATTTTACAATTATACTATCCTGAATGGTTTCCTTTCCAGTCCAGCTGGTGAATCTGGGAATTTTGAAGCAATGTTACAACTGTCTCATGTACATGGACAACCCTCTCCTCCTCCAAACAGGTTCAAATATATGTGAGAGATGCAACTATTTAGCCAAACTGGAGGCTGAGCTCTCTCATCTCAAAACTGGTATAACCAGTCAGGAGGAGAAGGTAACCTCACACAACACAATTCCAGTATCACATAGTCCCACCACATCAGCGAACCAAACACATAAATTCACAAAAACATACTCAGAGGCTCTAAATAAAAATCTACCTAAGCAACAGAAACCTCCAAAGCAGACATCCAAGCAAACGCTACCTCAAAACCAAACACACACAACACATAACCCACAAAGTCAGAGTGCCAAGCAGCCACAGCCCTTAAGGCTGAATAACACACCTGATACTCTTGTTATACGTGACTCTATTGTCAGACACACTGATGTCCCGCTCACCAGGCTGAATAAAGAGAAGGTCACGGTGAGCTGCCTGTCGGGTGCTAGGATCCAACACATAACGCAAGCACTCAGGTCACTCCAAAGCAAATACAAATATGACTCAGTCATTGTACATGCTGGTGTGAATGACCTGAGGCGTACCTCCCTGGACTACATGTAAAGAGACATAGAGGAGCTCTCTGATCATGTAGCCCAGGCTGGTATGACCCTGACCTTGAGCAGCATCTTACCCTCACTTAGAATGATGCCACAGTACAAAGATAAAATGATCGATTTTAACAATTGGCTAAAATTTTGGTGTCATTCAAAGGGGATCCAGTGTCTGTCAGCCTGGGATGACATGCTCGACAAGCCACGTTGCTTCGCTAGGGACGGCTTGCACCTGTCACCAGTGGGCTTTTGGATATTGGCAAAGGCTCTTGCCACCCCCATAGTGCCTTTTTAGGCAAGGCTCAAAAGTCAAACCCACCCCCATAGACAGCACAAGGAACAAGAAACTAAGGGTAATGCTGCTAAACGCCAGAAGTCTTAACCTCAAGATGCACGCACTCGAAGCTCTCCTCAGTATGGAGAACATTGATATCTGTGCAGTGACAGAAACCTGGTTCAAGGCTCCAGAGAGCACCCCAGCACTACCAGGCTATACCTCATATCATGCTTTTCTGCCCCAAAACCCGGCCCGAACCACAAAAGGAGGGGGAGTTTCCATATTTATCAAGGATATCCACACCTCCAGGTTAGTGGCATTGCACGAAGTATCGGAGGCCATCCATGTGCAACTAACAGTGGGCAAGACTGCTTTTCAGTTTATAGCATCCTACAGACCACCCTCTCAAAGTCAGGAATCCCACTCGGCTTTCCTGAAAACATTGGAGAACATGAAGATCTCTCCAAACACCATTATATTGTGCGACTTCAACTACCCAAACATTGACTGGGAGCACTACTCAAGCCCCAGCACCTTAGCCCAAAGATTCCTGGAAATTATAAACTCAAATGCTATGGAACAACTAGTCACTGCTCCCACAAGAGGGGACAACATACTAGACCTGATCATTACCAACATGGGGACTCTATGCTCCACACCAGAAGTATATCCCTCATTGGTAAGATCAGACCATAAATTAATTTCACTGGATGTCCACATCCCGACCCCACCCCCAGCCCAGAAAACCACAGTGAAAAACTTCTCAAAAGTGAACTTCTCACTTCTCAAGACTGAAGTGGAATCCTTCAAGGCCCCAGGGCCAGTGGAAACTACGGCCCAAACTGCAGAATCCTATATAAATGCATTCTTCGGACATCTCCAGGAATGCATGGATCATGCTATCCCAAACAAAACCAAGACCCAATCATCCAAAGGCAGGCATCCAGTCTGGTGGACCCCTGCCATAAATAAACTGTACAACAGAAGGAGGAAGCTACTACATGATAGAGCAAAATCCCTAATAGGGAAGGCATCTCTGATCAGTATTAGCAAACAATTACGATCCCTCATAAAATCCTCCAAGGCCAGCTTCGAGAGAAAAATTGCACAGGACACCAAAGACAATCATAAGGCTTTTTTCAGTTATGTTAGAAACCTGGGATGCAACTCCCAGACTTGTTCTGAGTTGATTCTAAACGACAAAAAATACACTGAACCCACAGACATCGCCAATATCCTGGCAGACAGGTTCAGTGCAAACTTCTCCACCCCCCCCCCAAAAGAGCAAGTATCTATCCCGGCAGAGGGCTGCCTCCCAAACATCTCAGATGCTCAGGTGAAGGCTGCCCTCTCCAAAGCAAAAAACACTGCTTCCATGGGACCAGATGACGTCCTAGGTTGCGTCCTACATGAACTACAAGAGGAACTAATCCCTCAAATAAAACAGCTATACAATCTCAGCCTCACTACAGGATATGTGCTCACAGAATGGCATACAGCAACAGTGGTCCCACTCCACAAAGGTGGAGCCTCTACGGACCCTGGAAACTATCGCCCCACAAGCCTGACTAGCTTAGTCTGCAAGGCTATGGAGAGGATCATCATGGAGCTCATAAACAAAGACATTGGGGAACTACAGACACTAGATCCTACCCAGTTCGGCTTTGTCAAGGGCAGATCCTGCCTTTTGAACCTGGTTGACTTCTTTTAAACAGTCACCAAAGCCATAGATGAAGGGAAGGTAGTCCACACAGCCTATCTGGTCCTTGCAAAGGCATTTGACACAATACCCCACTCGGGCATCATAGATAAGCTATCCAACTTAAATATAAACCCCTATGTCACAAGATGGGTCGCAAACTGGCTCAAAGACAGAACCCACAGAGTGAGAGTTGCTGGAGCCATGTCAGACTCGAAACCGGTCACAAGTGGCATCCCACAGGGTTCTGTCCTGGGACCACTCTTGTTCGGTATATACTTTTCCGAGGTATAGGCAAACGTGGGAGGACTATGGCTCACCAAGTTCGCAGACGACTGCAAACTGGGTGCCATAATCAACTCTCCAGCTGACCAAACATCCTTCAAAAAGGTCTCACAGAGACAGATAACTGGTGCCAGCGCCATGGTTTAAAGCTAAATGCCAAAAAATGTATAGTCATACCCTTTGGCAAAAACAATGTGCCTACAAATTACCACATAGGTGGAAACCCATTAAGTACAGAGAAAGTTATTAGGGACCTGGGGACCCAAGTTGATAGCAATCTCTCCTTTGAAAACCACATTGCCAAAGTGGTTAGAAAGACCTTCTACATAGCCCACCTCATCACGAAGGGTTTCACATCTAGATTAAGAGAGGTAATCGTGCCCCTTTATTCATCCCTCATCAGGCCCATCATAGAATACAATGCCCCTTTTGGGATGTACCTTACCCGATACCTGCAGCAATTAGAAAGACCTCAAAAGTATCTCACCAAGAGGATCAAGGGTCTCAAACAGATGCCATATGCTGCTCGGTTAAAAAACTCCAGCTCTACTCAGTTGCATACTGCCTACTTCGAGGCGATCTATGCCTGACATGCAAAGCTATGTCAAATCCAGAATTAATGGACATGCTCCACCTCAGTAAATATAAATCCCTTAGAGCCACACGCTCGAGGGACTTGAACCTCAGCACAGAAATAAATAGAACTTGCTGGAGGGACAGGTTCATAACCCAGAGGCTCCCTTCACTCTGGAATAGAATTCCAGTTCATGTGAGGCAGAGCACCTCACTGAATCTCTTCAAGAAGAATCTCAATAAGTGGATGGGGGAATCGTAGGTTTGTCCCAGGGATTACTCCTGTGTCACTATTAGACAGAGAGACAGTAAACTAAACCTTAAAAAGGGCACAGTATACTCAAATCAAGGGGTGGAGTAAGCCATACAGAATCAGGCTAGGCTTATAATTGCCCCAGGGCCGATAGCCTAGTATGAACCTATGAACCTATGAACCCATAAGTAGTCATTACACATTTGTTCTGCAGTTGTTTTATTTATACACTCTCCAGTGGATTCATGAAAGGGCCGAGCACAAGCCATACATCTCATGCTAAAAAGACGCTGCTCCTGCAATGTGCCAATCTGCAATTCAGAGACATGTTAGCTGTGATGTGGTAAGACCTCATTATCATGTAAATTGCATGTCTCAGAACTGTAATTACTAACATGATGAGCAGATCATTGTTGACCTGCACATTGCGGTAATAACCTGCTGCTCATGTAGGCAATGGCATTTTCTTATGATCACTCTCCAACCAACACACACACACACACACACACACACACACACACACACACACACACACACACACACACGCACACACACGCACACACACACACACGCACACACACACACACACACACACACACACACACACACACACACACACACACACACACACACACACACACACACACAAGCAAACAAACACAGTGTCCATACCTATTCCTGACTTGTCTGCTGTCCTATGGTCCTCCCACCCCCATGATAGTTGAAGTGCCATTCTGGCACATATCTAGTATGCCCTGGTGGCTAGTCTATCCCTCACCTAATCCCCATACTGCTATTACTGTTGTTATGGCATATCAAATTATGTGTAATCCCTGATGCCTAGTGATCACCCCAATGTCAATCTCTATACTGCTGTTGGCGCCATTAAGGCACTTAAGTATATGGTATCCCTGGTGTCTTGTGTTTCCTTCCACCTCATAATCAATGTAGTTTTGTTGGTGTCATTAAAGCACTCCATTGTATGCTTTCCCTAGTATCTAGTGGTTCTACCCAGCCCCAGTCCCATACCACAGTCATGGCTGGTAGTAGAACATGGCCTTTTGGCTCTGTTGAATACTGTGATGTGGTAGGGACAACAGTGCTGATCTATAGGGCCAAATGAGTTTATGAATCACTCTGTATGTAGATGCCTTCCTGGAGACGGATTCAGGGGAAAGAGTACATGGCTAACTAGTATATGCCTTTTCCTTTGGCTGCCTCAGTAATAATTAGCATGGTCATGGGGACAGCCCTATGTGTTGGTACATGTCTTCTTACTGGAGCACCATGCAGCACCATGTTAGGGCAGTTGTTGAACTGGGAAAAGGTACTGAGATGCAAACTTGGAGGTGTATATGTTATGGTAGTTTTTTGAATCTCATCCACTATATCTCCTAGCATATGGGCACCTCATTAATCCTGTTAATGCATTTTTTATTTAATGGGCTGAATACTGATAAATTCTGCAAGATCTACGTCTGTATACTGTGCCTACTTGGAGTTAATGTGTGTGCATCATGATGTGTGGTGAGCAGCAGCGCTAATTACGTATTCATGCCACGCACCACATTTAAATGTAAATAAGCATGGTTTTATGGCTGTCAACAGTGCTGCCAGCCAACAAACCACATAAAGCAACACAGGTAGCAAACCTGTTTACCTCACAGCCCAGTAGGTTAGCACGAATGTGTAGAATAAACTCAACAGAAAAGAAGACTAAGTAAAATCCAAAGCTGGATACGCTCCAAACCAACTGACTTCTCTGTGGTTCAAAAATTGCAAAAACCGATAAATCTCAGAAAGCATAAACTTTTATTAAGCACAACACACAGGCTTTTCGTTGGTAACACTACCAACTTCTTCAGAAAATGTAAACAGCGTCATTCATTAACAACTGCAATAAATACAAAATTTGAAAAAAGTCACATGGTCTCTGCGTACTGCGAGACTACATATCAACCCACATATAAAATACTAAATAAAATAATTAGAAACACTGCTTTGCAAATTGACTAAATCTAATATTTAAAATGTTGAGAAACCCCTCATGATGTGAAATAGAAGGCTCAAACTATGCAAGTATTTTAATGAGAAGTCAGACTAACCATAAAACAATAAGTTGCAAACTCTACAGTGACCTGTCCCTATGAATATAGTGCTGTTATAAACAAAAAATGGAATCTTGCAATCACATCGATTTATATACCCATCGATACAAAATATGTTAAGAAAAATCACGGAACATGACACTTTTAGCTAACCTTGTATAATCTGTCCCAACTCAATACATATTAAAAAGATTTAACAATATAAAAGTATGCTAATATCCCCTAATAGTAAAACAAAAGAGTGGAAATGATACAATGTATATAACATTGTGCCCCAGTACTGTAACCCTGGCATGAACATGATGAATACATAATAAAGTCGCATCAGCTAAAAAAACTAGTCAAACCTTAATGTATTCAAAGCAACTACAAATGATAAAGCTTATGCTGACCCTGTAGGCTTTACTAAATGGGGTGTTCCATAAGCTGACGTGCCTGTGGAAAATGTATAATAAAGCCTTGTCAGCTGAAAAAACCTCGCCACTGTTTCGTTGTGTCAAATGCCTTGGGTTTGTCAAGCTCAAAAGGATATTATACAACAAACCCCCATTAATATTCAAAAACGTGCACGCTGATTGGTCAGTGTGCACATTGTAAATCCGAGTTATAGTAATGGAAAAAGGTCCGGTTGCCCAGACTTTTTCCATTACTATAACTCTTACAGCAACACTGTCTCACTATGTTAAACCCATTTAACATAGCAAAACAGTTTGTAAAAAGCAACGGAGATCTTGCTTTCTCCGTTGCTTTTTTGAAAACTGTCTCGCTATGTTAAAACCATTTAACATAGCAAAACAGTTTGTAAAAAGCAACGGAGATCTTGCTTTCTTCGTTGCTTTTTTCAAAACTGTGTCACTATGTTAAATGGGTTTAACATAGCGAGACAGCTTTAAAATAAGCAACAGAGATTCCCTGTTACTTTTTTTAAAGCTGTCTCGCTATGTTAAACCCATTTAACATAGCAAAACAGTTTGTAAAAAGCAATAGAGATCTTGCTTTCTCCGTTGCTTTTGCCCACAGCTCTGATGTGCGATGTAGGCATACACATGCGCAGTACATCAGAACTGCTGCAGAATACCAGACAGCTGCGGAAGGGCAGCAAGGAGGCATTATACAATGCCATTATTTAAGAAAAGTGATTATTTTTTTTCTTAAATAATGTCATTGTATAATAGCAATAACCCACACACTATTATAGCAATAACCCACGTCTGGGTGTGGGTAATGCTGGATTTACCCACGGTTGGCTTTGTTTGGCCACTCAGGCTTTACCCTCATCACCAAACCACACCAACCGTGGGTAAATCCAGCATTACCCACACCCAGACGTGGGTTATTGCTATAATAGTGTTGTCATTATGCATGCCCTCGATGACCTCTTTGAGGACATCTAACAGATATGATGCAGCATTAACAACTCACACAGGTCTGTTGCACACAACCAGAATAATACTAGTACCCATTTAGGAAAGGTCCATGATGACATGTTGGTCTACCTCACAGATGAGAGTCAGGCTGTATCTATGCATGCATTGGGTGTTCTCCCTCCCAACTCAGATGGATGCACGTTGATGTACACCTATCTACAGGAACATAGTCTGTGTGGAGGGTGTGTATTCAACTATGTCAGGAAGATGTATGTGCTGAGTCACACTATAGGCAATCAGTGATGTCACAGCCCATTGATTCTGTATGATAGGCCTGGATGAAAGTAAAACACTGTATACTGCCTATCTTGATCTGGACTAGGATTTGGACACAATTCCCAATACAAGTATCATTGAGAAACATTCTCAGCTGGGGCTTAACCCTTACATCACTAGATGGGTAATCAATTTGCTCACTGCCAGAACACATACTTTGAAAGTTGGTGATTCAACCTGTACGAGTAAAGCTGTCACCACTGACGTGCCTCGGGGATCTGTGCTTGGCCCTCTATTGTTTGGAATCTATTTCTAGATAGTTCAGACTAAGTATATAACCTTTGTTTTACTGCACTTGCTGATTCTTGTGTATTGGGTGCAATCGTTCAGTCCACCTGTAATGATAACATACTACAGGAGGGTCTAACACAGACAAATGGTTGGTGATAAAACCACATGGTCTACACATAAATGCAAAAAGGTTTGCATTTTGTGGAACTCCCTGCAAATTACAGCATTGTCAAAACTCCCACTATGCTGAAACCCAGTGATGCAAGACCTGGGAACACACATAGGTAGCAATCTGAACTTTGACCACCAAATGTCCACAGTGGTATTGAAAGCCTATGTTGTGCACATCATAAGTCACACCATCATATTCAGATCTGATGATTACATAACAGCACTGTACTCAAACCTCATCAGAACACTAATAGAGTATAATGCTCCCATTTGCATGTACCTCACCAGACACATGTAGCAGCCTGAGAGACCACAGAAGTTTCTCGCCAAGAAAACAAAGGTCCTACAAACCATGCTATGACATATATGGAGACTGATAGCCATACCACCATAATCTGTAGCATATATGATGAGGTGATTTCTGCCATATTAGTAGTGCCCTTAAACTAAAAGCTATGTTCATGTAAAAAAATACTTTTTTTGGTTAAGATAACAATTTATACTATGAATGAGAAGAATTGTTTCTCTGGATGGGTATAACATGGTACAAACATTACTGATTGGGCATTGGGTTTTTGTGTAAATGTTATTCTGAAGAAGTCCTGTTACTTTTGGACAAACGCGCTAAATCTGTGGAATAAAAAGTGAGCCCTTGTTGGTCTGGTTGAGTCTGTGGCTATTTGTTTTTGCTAACCACCGTGCAACATCACTCAGCAGCATTGCTCGATAGAAAGCAGAAATTGCAACAATGTATCCTGTTTGATCTTTATACTTTTACAGACACCCTGTCTGTAGGTGTTATGTCTTCTGTGTGGTCTACTAGTCCTGGTTTGCTTACTGCTATGTGTTGTGCAAATAAGATAAGCACAGCCAAACCTGACATTTATTTTCTAAGTTTCCCTTGTTTGTGCTAAACCACATACTGCACAAACATTGGCAAAAAAATAAAATAAAGGGGAAAGCAGCTGAAAGGAAAAAAAAAGCAATATATGAAATAAATGTCAAAATGTTTGTTAGCACACAAGAAACATTTTAACATAGGTCTGGATTTTAACTCTCACCCCAATGTTCAGAACATAGTTTAGGGTGTCTTATCCCTCTTAGCCACACAAACAGCTTTGAAGCAGGGAACTGAAATCATTCTGCATACAACCAACTGCAACATCATCCAAAGTACTAACAAACCATATAACAGTTATTTATACATGTATTAATTTCAGATGCAGTGCACTGCATGATCACACAATCATTTATGACCATTGCTTGCAACAATGCAGTTGTTTTACCTTTGTGTGCTTGTTTCTCATTCTTGTCTTATCTAACTTGTAATCTGAGGCATGCAGTCTGTAAGGCATTATATATCACTGCCTTAAACATGTATGAGGATATTAAATGGCAATAATATACAATTGTCAAACGAAGGGGAGGTTGGATGTTAATGAACAGAACTTGTGAATTATGTACTGCTTTCTTAATTCCAACCTTCATAAAATTACGCCTACACTTTGCAAGTCTAACGACACCCACTGGAACTAGAGCACTTTGCATTGTTGTGTTTTCCTTCTCCCTACCAATAAACATTCACAGTTGCACTCCCATTAGCTACAAACACTGAGGGAGTGGCTGCACTACATTTACATCTGATACACAGAACCAAGTATTTCAGATTAGCACCTCATTTGCATCTTCACTGTGCTTACAGCCCTGAATCTACACCATAAAAGGCAAACTTATAGCTGGAGAACCTGAAGGTGAGGAGATTTAGTTATGTGGAGAACACAGAAGAGGCTATTACTTTCATATATATCTGCACAGAAGACTACTGTCCTTGCAAAGGTACGCTTGCATTTTCCAGCTATATACAACATATGCTGAAATGTCATTAAGAAAAATCTGTTTATATATAGATACATGGATATGAATTAGCAAATGCTACTTTTATCTGAATGGATTACATAGAAGTGTACTGATGGCATGGGCATGTTTGTCAATGCATTTCACAGATATACATGATTGCAATAGCTTAAAATGTAATGCTGTGTTAAATCTGGAGGCATGTTTCAGGGACAGTTAATTTGATAGCACTTTTGGCATTTCACTGATTGTCTGTTAGCCAAATGTGCCATTTGTCTACTCTTATGGGGATGCAGGAGCAAAGTTGCATTTGTTTTGGCACAAACAATGACATGTTTCTATTGTTCTCCTTGTTTTCCATCCAGCCTTGTTTTGTGGGTGAATATAATTTGTTACACCACACAATTCCCATTGTTCATATTTCAAATGTCTTGAATGTTTTAGGTTTCTCCAGTGGAGAATAGTAATTATCTGGAAACAGGATTTTTTTACTTATGTGATACATATTTGTGTTAACCTTCTGTTGTGTTTTAGGTCACCTAGGACTATGGCACTAAGGCATCTCAATATTCGACCCCCCTCCCCTTCAGTGACCCTGAGAATCATGTCATTGTGGAAGCTATTAGGTGCCATAGTGCCTTTCTGCTTGAGATGGGATGTGGAGATATGTCTGACAGAATCCAACTTTGGCAACAGATAGTTGATGTGAATGCAGTAGGCAGCCACAGGAGGACATATGATCAGGTGCACCATAGGGTCACTGACATTATCTCATCTGCACAGAGGAGAGCAGCTGCAGTGCCTGCAGTTCCCCATTATTGGATGGGTACCAGGGGGCTGCTACACAGACACCACTAACAGCAAATGAAGAGTTCCTGTTTGCTGTCAGGGATCCATACAGCTCACAGAAAAGTGCAAAACAGTATTTCCTTGACATTGGTGCTGCTGTTTTAGGTACAGCAAGTATGTCTCAAGAGGAGCTTCCAGGTTGGTTTATGTATCTCAATTTTAAAATACTCTTGCTTAGTAAAATATTTGCAGCAATATGTTAGTTCTTTTTAACAATAAATTGGCTTGTGGGGGGATTGTAGATTGCTAGTTAACAGCACATTCTGCTTAATTACACATGGGCTTAGGTTGGACTTGTCATCCAGATTTTTGTTGAAAGCATAGTTCATGGACATATAAAGGGCAACAATTTTAACCCCTTGAGTTACTGTTAATTGTGATGATGTTGTCCTTAACTTTTGTTTAACTTCTTCCAGGACCATCGTCCATGGGAAGCATAGCATCAACTGCACATGGTAAGCTAAACTTCTTTGTCAGTTGTGATGAGCAGTTCAAAGAAATATAAAACTTTTATCCATGTGTGTGATGTGGGTAGCAGGACTATGTGCATTGCTGAACTCTTACTAGTGACAACACTGCAACTTTGTTAGAATACATTTGACTATAGTAGTGTAGCTATTAATTTTTTTCCTCTGTTGCTTATCACAGGTGATCCTGACAGTGGGAGTGTAGGACTTTACTATGTGATGTCAGAGTATCAGACTGATGATGGTGGCCAAACAGAGACAGTCAGGAGGGTGCAGATGTTAAATCTGACACTGAGATGAACATTCAGAAATCCCCTGTAATTTCAGACACAGTCACTAGGTCTACGCCAACACATTCCAGTGAGCCTTCCAATATTGGACAGGTGGAAGGTGAGACACTTGATCAGGGAAGTGTTATTAGTGTGGCTTCAGGGCCTGTTAACTCTGGCTGTAGCCAAAGTGTGGGAGAGGTGCCACACAGGTGGACTGTTAGGGGGTACTTGGAGGAGGCCTACTGCCCATCCTCCACCTGATCCAGGTTTGTCTTGCTGTGCCACTCAACATATGTCTAGTTATGGAGGCACATTCCCATGTGACCTCAGAGAAATGCTTATGGTTGTAGGTGTGCCACATGTGACTACCTCCACCATGTTGCCGATTCAATTAATTGAGTGAATGACACATTGGAATGAGTGGTGTCTGTGAGGAAGGTCTCCTGGGAGGGAGATGGTATCCTCATCAGCATAGGGCAGCCACATTATCTGCTGTTAGTTGATATGGAAATGCCTACACTCTTAGTGATACTACTTCCACTGCTCCAATAGTGGTTGAGGTGTCCACACCCAGATATGGCAGGCCATGAGTCATGGTCCTGGGCATCCTCATGCTAGGACCCTGCCCAGCAAACATCAATCATGTTCAGGTAGCAGCAGTGCAACTGACCATGGGTATGGACATGCCACTGCAACTCCTGGCAGAGTCAGTTTTCATTGTTGGGTATGAAAATTATGAACTGCCACTTCTACCATGCATGGCTCATACCTGTCCAACATACCAAAATGTAGAGCTAGCATAGAGCTTGGCTGTGTTCATGCAGAAACTCTGATTTCACCTAGTGGACCCATACAGACAGACACACATAGTTACATGGTTCAGCCATTAAGCTTAAAGGTCATTTTGTCTCACTGGCCATTTGTTACATTATTCAAATGTCTGCCTGCTTCTTTTACTCTCACTGAACTTGTCAACCTCGGCTTCCTACCCCCCCCCCCCACACACACACACAAAAAAAAAATTGTGCAACTGATGTCATATCTGCTGGATTCTATGCATAACATTTGTGTCCAATGCCCAGGGTGCATAACTGAGTTAGTGCTTAGCATATCTGCATTTGTGATGTTGAATTGTTCCTTTGACTTATATTGATCTTAAAGTTAGTATCCCTTGAGTCTTGATAAGGACTGCCCAGATGAATTGCAGAAAAAAAAAATCAGTCAGAGGTAGATGGCTGTGGTCCTATATTCAGTGGAAACCAAGTGAAACAGAAAACCATGATCTTGATCTTTTCCAAAAGATTTAATGGCAAATGAGTGCTGCTTAGATCTTCTAGTCACAAAACATGTCCGCTTTCAGCCATAATCATGCGTGAGGTGTTAGTACACATCTAAGTTGTGGTGCTTTTGTAAACACCTCCATCAGATTTGCCATTAAAGGGAATATTAATCTTTAGGGGACATTCTAGATGGAAAAAGAAGTAGGGGTAGGGGTAATAACATTTTAAACATAATTACTGAGTGGGGCTGCATATGGGTGGGTGGGTCGGTCAAATTATACAAATAGCCAAGAGGAGGAAAATAGTAATACTTGCATTGGTAAAAACAGATGGGATCCGAGGGTTAAAATGTAGCTTATTAAAACAAGGAGACATTGGGATGAGTGGGGAATCACAGACAATAGAAAATACAATAGGAATAGGGCTGGGAACTCAGGAGGGTGCCCTGCAGAAAAGGGGATATAAGAGGACATGGAAACACTTAAGTCACGAGTATTGCAATTAAAAAATGTCTGTCAAATAAAGAGGAGATCAGAGAACATTCTAAACACAAAAGGTAAAAACATGCATGATGCCGTCTCTCAAAAAAAATCAGTCTAATTCAATAGGTGAGTGTGTGTCACTTACACATTGTGCAAGCTTTATATAGAATCTCTGTGTAAGGAATAGTAGTCCATCTTTAAGCAGTGCTTTGTGTAAGGCTACAGTCAAGACTGTATTATAGTTAGATACTTCTTGTGGTTGAGCTTACAGAAATTAAGGACCAGAATGAGACTCCTGATGTGTTGAGTCCTGGGTTTTTCTGGCTTGTAGCCTGATCTGCTAGCTGAGTTTCCTTTACCAGATTGTCATTGGTGTTGCCATTGAGTGAGGTATCCAGTATTTGGTCCGGGATATGAAAAAAAAAAACTGGTTGTCACCTGTCTTTCTGAGCATGTATTGCCAAGGGGTTTGAGGTTGCTAGGTACCGGATGTCATGATAGTGTTTTGCTACTCTCGTTTTCAGTTTATTTATAGTCTTCCCCACATAGAAGACCTTGCATTTATTGCACTCTGCCCTGTAGACTGAGTTGCAGTTGCCAAGATGGTGTACTTTATATACTTTATGATTGTTGGGGCAAATGAAAGTGTCCTTATTACTCATACTTGCAGAATGCATAAGGTGGGTTGCTACATGGGTGGGGTAGATCAAAGGGTATGTGCTGTATCTTTAAGCATATCAAGGACTGAACATACACAAATACTGGGCACATGCTATTTCCACTGCCATTTTGAGAGTGCAGCCAGAGAGTGAGCATGTATGATTGCAGTAGTTAGTTTGCATACAAGTTAGTCAGTAAACTTCTATCATGATGGATAAAAAACAAAACCGAGAGACGGACCTTCATCGCACAAGACTTTTATTAAACCAAGGTTAAGCACTTTTGTCTTACATCACTGTCACACTCCAAAATCCACCAATCACATGTTGGCAAGCTATAAAAATCCAAACCTCACTAGCATAATATGCTACAAAATAAAACATATCAAATGAAACCTGTTAAATATAAAACCATAATTTAACATATTAGCTCTAGAGCAACTCACTAGTAATAGAAATATAATCATTAATGCCAGGTAAAGTAGTGATAAAGATTTGCCAATACATTTCCTTCAATAAAATATTTTTCAATCCCCGAAAAAGGGGATTCTGACACTTGTTAGAGGATCAAAAATTTAAAGCTTCACAAGCCCTTACATAAGGCACTTATTATCCTCTTATACTATAAATATGTTGATATAGCCTACAATCAAGTGAGTTAATGGTCTTCCCAATATAAAAAAAACATTGTGTGCAGAAGGCAAATAAACTTCCAGAATGACAAAACTTGCCTCCTTGGCATCTACTACATATTCTGTCATATAACAACCCAGTGTAGTGGCTTTCAATATACCCACACTGTTGACATCTACCACACATTTTAGTAACAGGAAAGGTCTTAATATCGGTCATGTTTTTAATAGTGTTTCTTCTTCTAGGTAAACATGGACTATGAAAAAAAAAAAAAAAAGGCCCCAGTTTTTACGTATAATTTTTTCCATTTCCTTAGTGTCCAGGGAATATTGTACCACCATTCTGTTCCCCATTTCACTGCAGTCATATCACTAGCAGTGGGTTGTTTAATGTTTTTCATACCATATGCAATGATTGCACCAAATCTCTCATTTCTACCAGACCAAATTTCATTTTCTATGGTATCTAACATGTCAGGGTATCCCCGATCTAAAAACATTTTCAAAAGCTTAAATTCTTCACAACATTCCTAATCATTCAATGTCAATCTAGACACTAATAAAATTGAGAAACCGCTACACAGAACCCATGAAAATCCAAGTGCGCATCCAACAACAAGTATACAATTCAAAAAGAAAAATAGTGCACTCAGGAAGCACAGGCAGGTAAAAAACACAGTTTATTCACAGGATAAGCACCTTCATGAAAATAACCTACAAAGCAGCATCCAGACCAGTTTGCAGGCAACCAGGGGTAGGCACGATCACCACAGATGTAGTAACCGTCACTTATGCCCATGCCATGCCCCCAGTCATAGCTTTTTAAGTGCAAAGAGTCTAACACACTTTCATTCCTGGTGTCATTACATTTGCTTTTTCCTACTGGTACAGTCCCATTTCTGGCATAACATATGTCTCCAGGATGTGTGGTTGCAAGTTAGAGATAAAACCTTTTAAAAATCTGTTACATTACACCAGGTTAGATTGATGTCATTAAGGTACTTTTCAAATGACACTTGTGATGCAGGGATGGGAGTCATAGGAATCCCTGCCTTAGAATGATGAGGTATATGCCAGTATATCCAGAAGTGTTTTGTTTAAATTTTTTGCATATTGCCGAAGGACCAACAAGAAACTGTTTTCTCTTTACCAGATTATTGAAGGAAATGGCAGCAGAAACATAGCAAGGGTTCCTGTTGTCACTGGATTCATCATGGACTGCTACTGAAGTTGACTTCCTCACTGGTCAGATGATTTATTTGTGGCACCTCCATCTCCCTCTTGTTTTCTGCAGCGATTCATCTGGGGTCCCCATATGGCCGGTTTTGCAATGAGACAGATGGAGCCACATTGGTAGTCCTGCACAGCAAACAGCAGTCAGGATTTTTAGCAGGACCTAGAATGACCTTTCCACCTCAGGCTGAGGCTGTTCATAGTCTGGAAAATGTTGATGTAAACCCAATCACCTGGTTGTAGTTGATGACAGGGCTGGTCAGGAGGCTTTGGTAATGCTCTTCTGTTTGATGATATAATGCTACAAAATACAAATCAAGTTCTTACAATATGAAATCATTGCATCATCTGACAAGGTTAAATCTGCATTTCCCACTGGAGGGGTAGCTGGAAGGGCCATGAGTCTCCCCATTAATATTTCATATGGACTCAACTTGCTGGTGGCATTTAGTAAGGCCCTCATACTCATTAATGCTAAGGGGAGGGCTTCAGGCCACTGGGTTTCAGCACAAATCTTTGAAATTTTATTTTTAAGGGTTCTGTTTACCCTTTCCACTAATCCAGATGACTGTGGATGGTTGGGGCATTGAAGATTCAGCTTAGTATTAAAAACCATGCACAATCCCTAAGAATTATTAAAATGTGTCCCCTGGTCACTATTGATAGTATGTGGTATACCAAATCTCAGTATAAAGTCACAGAAGTTTTTTACTACTGTGACTGCATCAGCTTTGTGACATGGGTAAACTTCCACCCATGCTGAGAACATACACACCACCACCAAAATAAATTGTAAATTATTAGTCCTAGGCATGTGAATAAAGTCCAGCTGCATGTTAAAGGTCCCCAGGGTGGTGGTAAACATGCAATCTTACTGTTGGTATTTTTACTTACATTGCACTCTATATATACTGCAGTTTTGTACATACTGAAGTGTCAAAGAGGAGACATGAGGGGCATACCAACTTCAGGTAATTTGATTAAATAAAGCCGTCTTACTTGTATGGGCAGGTAGATGATACACCCTTACTAGGTAAGGTAGCAAAGAGACAAAGCACCACCAGTCGGCCATGTGGATGTCATCATATTCCAGAGGATTTTATACATTCATCCTTGAGCCACCTCAGAACTTCTCCCTGTGATGCTTTAGCCTGAAAGGCTGACAACTTTTCAAAATCAATCATTACTGTGTAACAGACAGATTATTGCTTGTTTGGACGCTTGGTCTGCCAAATTGTTACCCTTTGTTATAACATCTTTACCCTTTTGATGAGCACAACATTTGATTACAGACAGGCTCTTAGGTGACAAAAGTGCTCTAACAATGATTTTATGTACCCTGAATTCTTAATTTGATTTTCTGATTGTATGTACCCTGAATTCATAATTTGATTTTTCTGAAGAGGTCAAAAAACAGTCTCTTTCCAAAGTTGCTCAAAATCATGTACCACCCCAAATGCATAATGGCTGTCTGTAAATATATTAACCACTATGTCTTTGGCTAACTCACAGGCCTTTTGCAGAGCCACTAACAGCTATTTGAGCAGAGTGAACACCCTCTAATCTTTGTTGCAACAATATTGTCTCTTCGGTGCAGACGGCTATTCCTGAAGTCAGTTGCCCCTTTGATTTCTTTCACAGGAGCCATCCACAAACAAGTGGAGGCCAGCATTGGGTATAGGAGTGTCCTTTATAAGTCCTTCCTAGTAGAAAGCAAATGGTAATCACATGATTTAGAACAGGACAGCAGATCAGAAAGAAGTGCAAATTCATATCTAGTTAGACATGCAGTCAAGAGTGGTTGAGTTTTCATTGTAAGCAAAAGAAATGATACAGAATGAGGGACAGCTACTGTGAGATCATGCCTGAGCACCAGCCATTGTGCAAGATTAACTAGACTGGCAGCAGCGGCAACTGCCCTTAAATAGGGTGGAAAGCCTTTTGCAACAGAATCAGGTGCCATGCTGTAATAAGCTAATGGACGATAGCTGTTCCCATGTTTCTGTGCAAGTACTCCTTGAGCAAATCCATTTATTTTATTTATTTATTTTATTTTATTTTATTTTACATTTGTTGACCGGGCTAGTCTAGCTGGATATATGTCCATTTTCAGTAGAGGCCCGGAGAGATAAGCTCCGAAATTAACAATTCTAATGATACTAAATAAAATCCCATTAAAGAAATACATGTAAAGTAATTAGATAAAATTAGATAAAATTAAGACATTGTTACTAGTGACAAAGTTATAAGATATAAACATGCAGTAGTTAGGAAATAAACAAAATATTGTAGCACATGACATACATGGAGAATACTACAAAATGTACAGAGAGTAGGGATATAGGAAAGTAAGAGGAAAAGTAAGTACACTTTTTTTTTTTCATAGATAGTAAGAAGGAGTTACAGATCAGTGGGTGCCAATTTGACATAGAATTTGGGTATTACAGATGTGAAGTATAGTCAGGGGTCAAGAAATAAAGTTAGTCAGGATTAGTACAGGGGCACAGCCATTGCGTTTTGAGGTATAGCTTGAGTTTCTTTTTAAAGAGAGATTTTGAGGGAATAGACGAAAGTTCAGAGGGAAGCAGGTTCCAATCTTTTCCTAAAAGTCCTGTCATAGTATGGTAATCCTAAAGAGTGTTTTAAATTTTGAAATGAATTTTCCTCTTCACTATTTCAATTGGACATGGGGCCTTAGATATTGCATCAGTATGAGATAGTAACACTTGCCTGCTACCCTGAGATATTAAATGACCAAGATAACGTACCCGAGGTGACCACAATTGTAGTTTTACTCTAAGACACTTTGTCCCTTTTCTGCAAGGATAGGCAGAAGATGCAAGGTATCCTGCTAACATTGCTGAAAGGAATTTGATGCTATTAGCAAATCTACGTATTGTACTAACACAGATCCACCTAGAAATGTCACATTCCCCAAATATTTTTTAGAATTTGAGAAAATAATGAAGGAGATTCAGTATATCCTTGTGGCAACTATGGCCAGGTATATTGCTGTCCCTGATAAGTAAAAGGGAACAGAAACTGACTGTCAGGGTGAATAGGTATAGAAAAGAATGCTGCATATAAATCTATTATAGAAAATAACTAGCTGTAGGTGGTACGCAACTCAGTATTGTTGCTGGATTTGGTACAGAAAAAGTAGGCAATACTGCAGTTACAGCCCTTATATCTTGCACAAATCTATAAGTATCATTTCCTGGCTTTTTCACTGGAAAAATAGGAGTATAACAAGAGATTTTAGCTGGTATTCTTTGCTGTATCAGAGACTGAATTGCAAGTTTGATTCTCTGTTCTGCTTCCTGCTTCCAGCTTTAGTGGATATTGTAGAACTCTAGGAAGAGGTTTTGATGGGTTTAATGTTATTTTTACTGGTTCTGCTGATTTTAGTATGCCTACTTTATTTGCACGCTTAACCCACAAGTTGGCAAGTACCTGCTGGATCTGCCTCTATGCTTCCAACAAGCAGTTCCTGACCTTCTACTAAAACTGCCAATACTTCTTCTGATTCTGTCAGAACACTCAGATACACCTCTTCTGGAGTACAGTAAATAGTACAACCCCGTTTGCATAACAAATCTCTTTCTAGCAGATTTACTGGTGCAGTAGTACTCAAAAGAATGCTTTTCTTCAATTGGACCTAAAGAAATGGGGATGGGTTCTGAACCAGGATACACGACCATAGTATTTGTCACTCTGACTGCCTTTACCTTATGCCCTGATACTGGTACTTGACTATCTGAAGTAATTTTTAACACTGAGCTAGTGGCTCCAGTGTCCATCACAAATGGGGTTTTCTTTGAATTTGTCTTCATCTTAATGTACGTTTTGATCTATTGGCAGTAGGGGGTCAAGATTCACTTGTGTTATTTCCATGACCTAGTCAGTATGGAGCTTCCCGACTCCTTCCAATCTGAGTGGTGATGGAGGAAAAGTTGCATTATTATAATTTGGTTGCCATTCAGTCCAAGTATTTTGGACTCTCTGCATTTGCCTGTGTGGGAATTCCCTTCTCCAATGTCCTGCATCTCCACAATTGAAACAAGATGTGTTAGCTGCCAGAGGGGCACTTCCAGCTCGTTGTTGCCAAACAGCTGCACCCTGTTCCCCTCAGCCAGCACCTTTACTAAACCATCTGGAAATTCCTCCACCCCTTCCCCTGCTTCTGCCTTGACCCCTTGGGTTTTCCAGCTGCCTAATTTGTAAAGTTAACAGCTTATCCTCAGTATCCTTCCTTCGTTTTTCCTGATACTCAGTACAGGGATTTGCAGCACTTAATAAAGACTCTATAAGTCCTTCCCTTGCCAGTCTATGAGCACTTGCTTTATATGATTTTGTACAGGGGCTTGCAGACCCTGCACAAAAGCTGCTGCAATAGCTGTATTAGCTTGCTCTTCTGGGTCTGGTATTCCTGAATGTCTAGCACATACTGTTTTAAGGCAACTCAAGTAGTCTGCAGAGGCTTCCCCTTTATTTTGTTTACATGCCTGTAGTTTAGAGCAGTCATTCCTAACTTGACACACATGTATAGTTTTGTTTAACAATGCTGTCCGTTTACCTGTTAACACATTCCCTGTAAGGGTACAATCTCTTACCTCATCCTTTTCTAGAAACTGCTTCCTTATTTCATCTGACATAGCAGCTGATTTAAGTCTGTTGAAGTAGGATTGTAACATTCTATTACAGTTTTTAATTCCCATTTGAATTTTAATGGAGCTTCTCTAATATATGGAACATTTTTGGACATAGTATGCAAATCAGCAGGGGGTCCAAGGATGATGAACAAGTTCTTTATTGTTAGCCCCCAGAATTTCCCTGAGAGGTGCCAAAAGATCCCTTCCAGAGGTTGTAATCTCCTATTATACCCTGTCATGTGTGTGTGTATGGGGAGATATAGGACTGTCAAATACCAATGCCCCTGTTGGGGACGTAGAAGCTATCTGAGAAGGATAGGAAGAAGAACCCCCCCTCGACTGCAGAAGCCTGTTCAGAAGATGAGGATTGAACAGGGGGACTAATATGATATGCAACAGTATCATGCAGACTGGGCGTCCAGTGGACAGTTGACCAAAAGGTGGGGGTCTGAGAAACAATGGAATCTTGTACAGCAGGTACCTGTACCTGTGCATATGGGGGTGAGGGTGCAGTAGCTACTGGAGGATTATTATTCTCTTCAGAAGTTTCTGCTTTTTGGCCATCCTCAGTTTGTTCCAAACCTGCTAAGACAGGATAAAGGGATCCCTTTTTACTGGTCTGTACTGCCTTTTTAACCTCTTACCTGTTGCATCAATTTCTTATTAGCATCCTGCAACCCTCTTAATGCTGAATCCTTTTCCCTTTTAAGTGCTTCACTGTACCAAGAATAAAGTGCTGTCATTTGTTTCCCACCTATTTTGCTTGTCTTCTAAAATACCTTTCAATTTAGTCTTATCATAAGTTCCATTTAATGGAAATACCACACCAGAACAATTCTTAGTAAGCTGAAACCAATCATACAAATATTTGTAACTTTCCTTCCCATAGTTAAAATACACAAAACATGCAGGTGTTCCCTTTTCAGGGATTTGATCTTGCTTGCTTATCTTTGCTCCCATTTTTCTTATTCCATAAATAAATAATAAAAATGTTAGGCTTACCTTACAAATCCTAGAACCTGGCAGTTCTGAAGATAGAAAATAACTGTACTAATCCACACACCATGCAGGGAGGGAAGGGTAGGAAAATACAACAAAAAGGCCAGCTAAAAAAAAATTTTTTTTATAAAATTCACCAGCTTGCACTTTACTAACAAGAACATCTCAAGTCTCTAAGGCTTCAGCAAGAAATGCCTCCTAGGAGTACATCAGTAAGGAAAAAGCAGTGCCATTTTATACAAATATTAACTATCAATTATAAAACACTTAACTCATTAATTAATATCTAAAACATAAATATTGTATTTCTATTTTATTTAGAAAACAATTGTATCAAATGTTTCCATGAACATTCAGTATTAAATCCACAAGGACTTAAAGTACTGCATTTTAAAATATAAATACTTTCTTTATATAACAAATGATGCTGATTCTTAAACTCAGAGTTGCCAACACCCAATTAACTTGTTCTAGGATACTGGCTTGCAGAGAGTCTAGATTGCTATTGTGAAACAACTTAAAATGCATGGCAGCAGGACTAGCAACTTTTTCCATTTTTATTTATTTATTTTTATTTATTTAAATTTGTTGACCGGGAGTGTCCGACTGGACGTGGGTCCATTTTCAGTGGAGGCCCGGGGAGAAAAGCTCCACAGTAAAATAAACAGACAGTAGTTACATTGGATTACATAGTGATTAACAATTTAACATAGAAATTACTTACAACATATTTACAGATGAAGAACATAGTACATCAGTAGACAACTAGAATCTTTATCTGTGAAGTACATAACAGGCATTAACAAATGTAACAATGAGAAGTTCCTGCTGTATAATAAGTACTAGGCTTATGAGCATCTGAGCTTGCTATCATCAAGGTAGTTAGTGGAGGTGAAAGAAAGGTAGTAGTTGGATGGGGTGGATGATATTAGAGTGGGAGTTGCAAGGGCATAGCCAGCATGTTTTTAGGTGCGCTTTTAATAAAGTTTTGAAGTTGGTGCATGATAGTACGGAGGTAATTGTGGGTGGGAGTGAGTTCCATAATTTGGCTATGGCACAAGAGAATAGTGCTTGACCAGCAGAGTTATTGGCTTTAGTGATCTGCAAGTGATTTTTGTTGCTGGATCTTAGTGGTATGGTGGTGTGATAGGGTTGGAGTAGATTCTGGAGGGATGGGACATTTAGTGGATGGTTTACTAGTTTGTGGGTGAGTGAGAGTTGATACCACTGAAGGAGGTGAGGGAGTTCAAGCCAGCCCAGTTCAGCAAGTGAGAGACAGTGGTGACTACGGTAGGATGCCCCTGTGGCGAATTTGGCGATTTTGTTGTAGCAGGTCTCTAGCTTGTTTAGATCACATTGCCTTAGATTGGTATATACTGGAGAGGCATAAAGTAGGGTGGGGATAAGGTGGGAATTTGCTATTGAAATCTTTGCTGCTTTGGTGAGAAATTGTTTATTTCTGTATAATGCTCCTACTTTTTTGTGGACTTTTTTTATGGTCATGGATATGTGAATGTCAAATTTTAGTTTATTGTCTATTTCCACTCCTAGCAATTTGGTGTGTTCAGTTGGGTATATAGTGGTGTTGTCTTTTGCTGTGATGTTAAAGTGAGAGTTGTTTTGAGTATGTTTGGTGGGTTGGAAGATGAGTAGTTTAGTTTTGTTTGGGTTGAGTATTAATTGGGCATCGGATAACCATGTTTCAACAGAGGAAAAGGCTTCCTGTGTGAATTTTTGCAGTTTGGATAGGGACTGGGCTGAGCAGATGATGGTTGAGTCATCTGCGTATTGGATGAGTGTGCCATGTTTGGTGGCAGAGGCTAGATTATTGGTGTAAACAGAGAAAAGGAGGGGTCCAAGGATGGATCCTTGGGGAACCCCTATGGAGACAGGTAGTTGGGGAGATATGTCATTCTGCCATACAACAGATTGTTGGCGGTCAGACAGGTAACTCTGAAACCAGTTGGTGACTGATTGTGAGAAGGATAGGTTATTGAGGACAGAGATAAGTTGTTTGTGTGGGACCATGTCAAATGCTTTAGATAGGTCTAGGAAAGTAGTAGAGGAGAGATAGCCATTGTTTTTATGCTGAAGGTTAGTGTTAGTAAAGGAGAGTAAGGCAGTGGCGGTGCTATGGTTTGGTCGGAAACCATGCTGAGTACTGGAAAGGAGGTTGTTAGTAAGGAGGTAGTGTGAGACCTGAGAGTGTATGCATCTCTCTAGTATTTTGGAGAGTGGAGAGAGAATAGCTATGGGATGGTAATTGGTTAGTTCTGCAGAGGGTCTGCCTTTGTGGAGGGGAATTATATGTGAGACTTTCCACAATGTGGGAACGTAACTTTCTGACAGAGATCGGTTAATCAAGATGGATACTGGGTAGGCCAGAGCATCAGCTGCGATTTGTAGGTATTCACTTGGGAGTTTGTCTGCTGCTAATTTGGTGGGTTTAAGTTTAGTTAAGAGTTTTTTTATGTTGGAGGTAGGTACAGGAGAAAAAGAGAAGGCAGTGGGGAGATTACTAGTTGAAGGTGTGGGTTGGAGGGAGGGTTGTGTTGTTTAGCTAGTGATAGTATGGTTTGGGTGAAGTGTGTGTTGAATGAGGTAACAATATTTTCTGAGGAGTGAGGGATGTTAGGAGGAGTACTGACTTTACCTGGGTGGAGGATGGAGTTTATGGAGGACCAGAATTGTTTGGGGCTGTGTTGTGAGGAGTCTAGGGCAGACTGGTAGTATTGGAATTTGTCCCGTTTTATTAGCTTTTTGACTCTATTGCGTAGTTCTAGGAATTTCTGTCTAGCTGTGGGGGTTTTGGTTTTGCGCCAGTGCTCCCAGGCTTTATCCCTGTTTTTCATTTCTGACTTGGTGGTTTTCTGTAGCCATGGGGAGGGTTGTGCTTTGGTTCTGGAAAATCTTATGCGGGCATGGTAATTAAGGATGTTCAGGAAGGTAGTATTAAAAAATGCAACTGCGTCATCTAGACTGAGGTACTTTAGAGCATGCCAGTTACATTCTTTGAGGGATGAGATGAATGTGAGTGGGTTAAAGTTTATTTTTTTACGTATTTGATGATAGATGACAGGTTTAGCTTGGTACAGGTATTTTTGAGTAGGAATGTTGGGGAGTGATCACTGAGGCTATCTGATAAGCAGCCTGTTATATATGACTGGGGTTCTTACTGACTAGTATCCAATCCAGGGTAGTGTGCTTGCTGGAGTTTTCATTTATCCTTGTTGGTGACTGGACTAGTTGGGTGAAGTCATGAAGGTGTACATGATGGGTTGGATTGTTGCCAGAACAGGATTGCCAGTCAATAGTGAAATCACCTAAGATGATAGTTTCTTGGGGGAGATGGTGGGTAGACCAGCTGAGGAGGTTTTCTAGTGGAGGGATGTTTTGGCCAGGTGGGAAGTAGCATCCAATTATGTTGATGGTTTTGTTTTGGTTAATTTTGAGGTTGGTATATATTATTTCTTCATTGCCTATTTGTGGAGCTGATGATTTTAAGATCTGGATGTTTAGATGCTGTTTAAATATTATAGCTACACCACCTCCTTTTTTGTTTAGCCGGTCTACTCTTAGCATGCCGTAACCTGTAGGGAGTATTTGCTCACTGGTAATGTGAGGTTTTAGCCAGGTTTCTGTCAGGATGGCAATATCTGAGGAGTATAAGTCAATGGTGGCATGGAGTTCATGGACTTTGTTGGATATACTTCTAATATTTAGGCTTAGTAGAAGGAAGTCACTTGGCTTTCTATTGGCTGTAATATGGGAGAAGTTGTGGTTTCTAGTCTGATTATGAGGATTGGGGTTGGAGATGATAGGGCCAGGGTTGTGGTGGATGTCTCCACTTAGGGCTAGTTTTGATATGCATGAGATTATTAGTTTTCTCAGTTTTTGAATGTGTTTGTGTATAAGGGAAACTTTATGATTGTGCTTTGTGGGTAAAAGGTATGGTGGGAGGGTTACTATGTTAAGTTGTAGGGATGCTTTACGTTTGAGTAATATAGTTGGTAGAATATGTGGGGGGTGCATAGGGATGGTTCTTGAGCTGGTTTGAGGGGAGCTGAGTATGGGTGAGACATGGGTGGTGGTGTGAGTAGTAGTACAGTGGTAGTGGTTAAGTGGGGGAATGATGGAGCTTTGGTAGGATGTAAGATATGCAAGGAGAGTGCATGCAGTGAGCAAAGTATGCTTGTACATGTCAGTTGATAAGGTGTGAAAGTAGAGGGAATATGGAGGAGGTAGTGCTGGGTTAGCGCTGTGGTCGGCTATTGGAAAGATGGGAGAGGTTTGACTGCAATAAAGGTGGGACCACTGGGGGCGGGAGGGAATAGGGGGCAGGGTGGGGAGCGAAGCAGGTAGAGACCCTGTTAGGGTCTTGTATGAGGGGCTGGAAACAATCACAAAGCAAGACAAGTATGTGTTAAGAAACAATCACAATTGACCAAGGACTGCTCTGAAACTGTAAGTCTTTTCTTAATTTCTCAGGTGGAAAAACAGGATAACCTTGTATCAGTAGGCTACTGTGGTCATAGTTTAAATTAACAAACACACAGTATTGATCAGTTATGGATACTATTTGCTAACAGAAGGGAAAAGAGAAAGTGGAAGATGTGTGTGGTGGGGGGGGGGGGCTGCTTACAGCCAAAGCACAGTGCTCTCCAGGGGAAAATAAAGATTGGCTCAAACAGGTAGACACATACTCAAAGTTAACTGTAGCTGTTTGCCGACAGTTCAGACCCGGATTGCGCTTCTCTCATAAGAATGTTAAAGGTGGTACCACAGTTGAATACTTAAGAGTGGTGTTAGGTCTAGAAAAGAAGAGTACAGAGAGGAGTAAGCACTTTTGAGATGGTAAATATATATTATAAAGATTATAAAAAACACACAGAGCAAATAGCTACCACATGCAGGACAATGTCCTGAACCACTACTTAGTATATGCAGATACTGAGCCAATTGAAAGAACATGAGAAAACAAAAACCCAGACAGTTATGCAGCCACAGATAAAAATATAGCGAGCAGCAATCTGTCGTGGTTCTCTAATGTGATTCTATCCACCAGTAACAGCACAAACTTATAGAAATAAGTTAGACACTAGTATGAGCTGTCTACACACAACACAATTACATGAATAACATTAGTGAACAAGGTGCAGCTATGCAAATAGACCATACATACTATTATACTAGAAACAACTTGGTGCATGCCATAGTAACATCAAAAATAAAGCATAAAACATATTAGATGTCTAACACAATTCAACATAAACATATACAGTTGTAAAATGTCTAATACAATTCAACATCAATAGGCATTTACAGTTGTAAAACACTTACTGGAGAGACACTGAGCCTTCATGGGGCCTGTAGCAGAGTGGATTGTAGTTTTACAAATGGTGCCTGTCACAGGTAATATTTATTAACTCTGGGATTGTCTTAAGGTAATAAACAGGGAAGGGTAGGGGAGAACAAGGGTGTGAGCAGGCAGTTCTTTGTACTGCTGCTAATGAGCCAAAGCAAGACAAGTATGTGTTAAGAAACAATCACAATTGACCAAGGACTGCTCTGAAACTGTAAGTCTTTTCTTAATTTCTCAGGTGGAAAAACAGGATAACCTTGTATCAGTAGGCTACTGTGGTCATAGTTTAAATTAACAAACACACAGTATTGATCAGTTATGGATACTATTTGCTAACAGAAGGGAAAAGAGAAAGTGGAGGATGTGTGTGTGTGGTGGTGGTGGTGGGGGGGGTGGCTGCTTACAGCCAATGCACAGTGCTCTCCAGGGGAAAATGAAGATTGGCTCAAACAGGTAGACACATACTCAAAGTTAACTGTAGCTGTTTGCAGACAGTTCAGACCCAGACTGCGCTTCTCTC
Organism: Protopterus annectens; assembly: GCF_019279795.1. Classification (NCBI taxonomy): domain Eukaryota; kingdom Metazoa; phylum Chordata; order Ceratodontiformes; family Protopteridae; genus Protopterus; species Protopterus annectens. The sequence goes on from NC_056737.1 coordinate 1,380,063,197, forward strand.
ATAAGAATGTTAAAGGTGGTACCGCAGTTGAATACTTAAGAGTGGTGTTAGGTCTAGAAAAGAAGAGTACAGAGAGGAGTAAGCACTTTTGAGATGGTAAATATATATTATAAAGATTATAAATAACACACTGAGCAAATAGCTACCACTTGCAGGACAATGTCCTGAACCATTACTTAGTATATGCAGATACTCAGACAATTGGAAGAACATTAGAAAACAAAAACCCAGACAGTTATGCAGCCACAGATAAAAATATAGCAAGCAGCAATCTGTCGTGGTTCTCTAATGTGATTCTATCCACCAGTAACAGCACAAACGTATAAAAATAAGTTAGACACTAGTATGAGCTGTCTACACACAACACAATTACATGAATAACATTAGTGAACAAGGTGCAGCTATGCAAATAGACCATACATACTATTATACTATAAACAACTTGGCGCATACAAAAATGCTAGCATGCCATAGTAACATCAATAATAAAGCATAAAACATATTAGATGTCTAACACAATTCAACATAAACATATACAGTTGTAAAATGTCTAATACAATTCAACATAAATAGGCATTTACAGTTTTAAAACACTTACTGGAGAGACACTGAGCCATCATGGGGCATGTAGCAGAGTGAATTGTAGTTTTACAATTGGTGCCTGCCACAGGTAATATTTATTAACTCTGGGATTGTCTTAAGGTAATAAACAGGGAAGGGGAGGGGAGAACAAGGGTGTGAGCAGGCAGTTCTTTGTACTGCTGCTAATGAGCCAAAGCAAGACAAGTATGTGTTAAGAAACAATCACAATTGACCAAGGACTGCTCTGAAACTGTAAGTCTTTTCTTAATTTCTCAGGTGGAAAAACAGGATAACCTTGTATCAGTAGGCTACTGTGGTCATAGTTTAAATTAACAAACACACAGTATTGATCAGTTATGGATACTATTTGCTAACAGAAGGGAAAAGAGAAAGTGGAAGATGTGTGTGGTGGGGTGGGGGGGCTGCTTACAGCCAAAACACAGTGCTCTCCAGGGGGAAATGAAGATTGGCTCAAACAGGTAGACACATACTCAAAGTTAACTGTAGCTGTTTGCAGACAGTTCAGACCCAGACTGCGCTTTTCTCATAAGAATGTTAAAGGTGGTACCGCAGTTGAATACTTAAGAGTGGTGTTAGGTCTAGAAAAGAAGAGTACAGAGAGGAGTAAGCACTTTTGAGATGGTAAATATATATTATAAAGATTATAAAAAACACACAGAGCAAATAGCTACCACATGCAGGACAATGTCCTGAACCACTACTTAGTATATGCAGATACTGAGCCAATTGGAAGAACATTAGAAAACAAAAACCCAGACAGTTATGCAGCCACAGATAAAAATATAGTGAGCAGCAATCTGTCGTGGTTCTTTAATGTGACTCTATCCACCAGTAACAGCACAAACTTATAGAAATAAGTTAGACACTAGTATGAGCTGTCTACACATAACATAATTACATGAATAACATTAGTGAACAAGGTGCAGCTATGCAAATAGACCATACATACTATTATACTATAAACAACTTGGTGCATACAAATATGCTAGCATGCCATAGTAACATCAATAATAAAGCATAAAACATATTAGATGTCTAACACAATTCAACATAAACATATACAGTTGTAAAATGTCTAATACAATTCAACATAAATAGGCATTTAAAGTTGTAAAACACTTACTGGAGAGACACTGAGCCTTCATGGGGTCTGTAGCAGAGTGGATTGTAGTTTTACAAATGGTGCCTGCCACAGGTAGTATTTATTAACTCTGGGATTGTCTTAAGGTAATAAACAGGGAAGGGGAGGGGAGAACAAGGGTGTGAGCAGGCAGTTCTTTGTACTGCTGCTAATGAGCCAAAGCAAGACAAGTATGTGTTAAGAAACAATCACAATTGACCAAGGACTGCTCTGAAACTGTAAGTCTTTTCTTAATTTCTCAGGTGGAAAAACAGGATAACCTTGTATCAGTAGGCTACTGTGGTCATAGTTTAAATTAACAAACACACAGTATTGATCAGTTATGGATACTATTTGCTTACAGAAGGGAAAAGAGAAAGTGAAAGATGTGTGTGGTGGTGGTGGTGGGGGGGCTGCTTACAGCCAAAGCACAGTGCTCTCCAGGGGAAAATGAAGATTGGCTCAAACAGGTAGACACATACTCAAAGTTAACTGTAGCTGTTTGCAGACAGTTCAGACCCGGACTGCGCTTCTCTCATAAGAATGTTAAAGGTGGTACCGCAGTTGAATACTTAAGAGTGGTGTTAGGTTCAAAGTTAACTGTAGCTGTTTGCAGACAGTTCAGACCCGGACTGCGCTTCTCTTATAAGAATGTTAAAGGTGGTACCGCAGTTGAATACTTAAGAGTGGTGTTGGGTTCAAAGTTAACTGTAGCTGTTTGCAGACAGTTCAGACCCGGACTGCGCTTCTCTTATAAGAATGTTAAAGGTGGCACCGCAGTTGAATACTTAAGAGTGGTGTTAGGTTCAAAGTTAACTGTAGCTGTTTGCAGACAGTTCAGACCCGGACTGCGCTTCTCTTATAAGAATGTTAAAGGTGGTACCGCAGTTGAATACTTAAGAGTGGTGTTAGGTTGGAGAGACACTGAGCCTTCATGGGGCCTTTAGCAGAGTGGATTGTAGTTTTTTATTTCTCTAATGTGCTCCTGCAGCCTCAATTTAAAACTTTTCTTAGTTTCACCTATATAAAAGAGACTGCAGGAGCATTTGAGAACCTAAGTAACATTAGATGTTTCACAAGTAAAATCTCCTTTAGGACTAAAGGGTACACCATTGATATAACTAAAAAAAATTAATAACATATTTACATGCTGAGCATCTAGTGCAACCACTAGTGCCCAGTATACCTAAAGTGCTGCATAACTTATCTACTGGCTTAACAAATTTACTGTGTACAATAATGTCCTGTATGTTTCTACCTCTTGTGTACGAAAATATAGGAAATATGCATAATGTATCACAAAACACTTACAATTTTTTTCTCATGAACAAGTTAAATTTAAAGAAATAACTATGTACATTTGCCTGACTTCTAACTTATCTTGTCTAGTATTACTGCCAGTATATCTTCTGTAGTGTTTCATAACAGAGGTACTGGCTGCTGAAAAATTATTTTGTACCAATAAATTATGTTTTAGTTTAACCAGTGCCTTCTGGATGTCTTTCATAAAATAACCCCTTCTCAAGAACATATTTATAGAAGTACACATTTATTTATATAATTTCTTGTCATCAGTACATAGTCTGTAGACTCTCAGTAACTCTCCATAGGGTAAAGAATCCAACAGATGAGATGGATGGCAACTGGTTCTATGTAAGAAATGATTATTGTTGTCAAACTTTCGATGAATTTTAGTTTTAATTTTTCCCCCACTACACCTGATAAATCAGTATCCATAAAACTTGTAGTTTGGCCCTGTTGAAGTCCATCAAATTTTATTTGAAACCTATTTACATCCAAATCTTTAACAAAGGCAGATAAATTAGTCAGCCCACCCTTACACAAAAAATACTAGGTCATCTATAAATCTATAACAGGAAACAACATAAGTTCTAAAAAAATATGTCTATATAAATATTCCACCTCATAAAGGCCCATAAAAAGATTAGCATAGGCAGGTGCAAATGATGCACCCATGGCAGTGCCTATTTTCTGAACATAAATATCTTCACAAAAACAAAAATAATTATTAGTAAGACAAAATTCTATCAGTTCTAATACATAATTACTTAGTGCACTGTCTCCTAAGAAAAACTAAGCAGCTTCTAACCTATGTTGATGTTGTATAGAAGTGTATAAACGTTTAACATCAACGGACACCCAATACATGTCTTCAGTCCACTCAATGACTTTAATTTTGTCTAAAAAATCAAAATAATATTTTATAAATGATGGTAGCTTCATTACATAGGGTAATAAGTAACTATGCAGAAATACACCTATGTTTCATAAAAAATAATGAGAAGCAGAAATAATGGGCCTTCCTGGGGGATGCTGCATGCTTTTATGAAGCTTGGGTAAATAATAAAAATATGCTATAGAATTATTTTCATTATATAGCTTTTTATCTACGTCTTGTTTAGAAAAATACCCGTCTGTAACCTTTAAAAAGTAAATGCTGAAATTCTTTTTGTGCATTTTGATAATCACTCACTGTCACCTTAACATATCCTTCAGTATTACTAAGATGTTCCATGCACATTTCCATGTACTGATAAGCATGCATTACTACTAAATGATTCCCCTTGTCAGAGGGTTTAAAAGACCCATTCATGTTGTTCCCCCATATTTTTAAGCATTTTCCATTCATCTTTTGACAAATTGTAAGAAAAAGATTTCCCTGTTTGCATAAATTCTTTACATGTATGTTCTAAAGAAAAGTTGACCATAGCTGAAAATTGTTGCACACCCTCATGCAGAAAAGATGGGAAAACATCACTGGAACATTTTATAGCTGTAGTGTCAAAATAGCAGTAACCATTTAACTCATCTATATAAGAAGAACATGAATAAAAACTGTCATCTGTATCTGAAATATCTTCAGTGGAAATTAAAGTATCATTAATGCCAGTATCTAAGTTATTTCTAGAAAAAGTTAAGCAAATGTAATTTTCTACACATTCTATATACTTCAAGTTTAAACATATAGGGTCTAGGCATCACAGTAGGTACAAATTTAAGACACTTATTTAAAATATACATTTGTATTTCACTCAATTCCACTTGTGATAAATGAATAACAATGTTATTCTCACCGTTTATACCAGAATCACAATACATAAATTCAGTTACATCTAGTCCTTTTGTTGTGTTGTTGATAAGCTCCTCTATTACTAAGTTTGTTGTTGGTGGCGAAAACCATCCCTAGTGTTTTTTTCCAAATCTGCTGTTCTCTTACCATTCCGAAAATTATTGTTCAAATATTGAGGCTTTTGAGCTTGAGGCAAAGTTGGATATTACTGGTTATCCATATTCCAGTCTGTAGACCCTCTAGAAGTGTCTGAAAACACTTTATGTGAACTGACTGCACCATTATAACCCCTTCTGGCACTATTAACAACCTGTTGACGTGGTGTGGTCTTGTTTGCTTTTCAGATGAAAGCCATATGGTTATTGTAGTCCCTTGAATCTCTTTGTAGTTTTGTTTTTTTTTCTTTTTCTTGAGATCCTGTTCAAGATCAATCAGTTTATCATTAATGTCAGCTAGCTGAGTCTGTAAGCAAGCGGGACTAAATTTGGCTGCCAAAGAATTACACAAAGTAGAAATTTCTTCCTTCAGCTTTCGCAAGTGTTCCATTCTATAGAGATATTTACCCACTCAGTGGCACACCAATGGGCGGCTGCAATCAATCTATCCTGAAGCTGTTTTCTGCTTCATCTGAAACATCAAAAGGTTTAGATGGATTTTTAAAGGCACGCAGCCCCCTTGGTGTAATGTCAAGCTGAATATAACATTGCAGGCTCAAAATGTTAAGATAAACTGCAGTTTCTTTCATCATAGGCTATTCTAGCTTGTAAATGATATCAGACACATCTGTGGAAAAAGAAACAGACTGGTTCTTACCCACACAGACAAAAGGATTGGCTATACGTTGTTTACAACCATCTTCAATAAAATGTTCCCAGTTGATAACATTCTGCTCACCTCTCAAGCCAGTTCCTGAATATGTCTCTCGGTTAGACAGCACATACCGATCCATGCTTTTTTGAGTAGCATCCATACTCGCATCTCTCAGAATCCTCGGTAGTTGGCTATTAGGATCTCTGGCCATATAGCAACAACAAAAATACAATAAAAATATAAAAACTGACATGGATATTTTGCCAGTACATCACAGGTTATTTTTAAAGGGCTGCAACTTTATTCCATGTAGTAGAGCCAACCTTAAACGGACAATTTTAGATGTTAAATTGTTTAAGAGTAAACTTAATTTTCAGATTTTGTTGGATAATTCTCCCAATGATGACATTGTGGAGCATGCTCTTAAAAGAAAGAGTACAGCCAACCCCCCACTTCACCCCATCATGCAATTATTTGAAAGAATTTGTGAAAGGGAAATCCAGACACTTTTGAGCAACAAATGTAAACAAGGTTTCTATAATTTGTCATCAGAGGATAGAAGGATTTTGGCTAATATTACAGTGGATAAAGAGATCTGGTGCATGAAGCCAGACAAGGGGGGTGACCCTAGATTGACATCGAATGATGAGGTATGTTGCAAAAAAATTATGCTTTTGAAGAGCATGTTTTTAGATCAGGGATACCCTGTTGACATGTTAGACACCATAGAGAATGAAATTTTGTCTGGTAGAAATGATAGATTTGGTGTAATCATTACATATGGTATGAAAAACATTAAACAACCCACTCCTGGTGATATAACTACAGTACAAATGGGGAACAAAATGGTGGTACAATATTCCCTGGACACTAAGGAAATTTAAAAAAATATGCGCAAAAACTGGGACCTTTTTTCTTGTGACAATGTCACTAAAGAGTTATTTTTTCATGGTCCATGTTTTACCTATAAGAGGAAACCCAATATTAAAAACATGTGGAAAGGCCTTTACCTACCAGTATTAAGACCTTTCCTATTATTAAAATGTGTGGTAAATGTCAACTGTGTGGGTATATTGAAAGTCACTACACTGGGTTGTTCTGTGATATAATGTGTAACAGAAGCCAAGGAGGCAAGTTTTATTTTCATTCTGAAAGAGTTGTTTATCTTGCCTTCTGCACACAATGTCATGTTTTTTATATTGGGAAGACAGTTAATGCACTTAATCGTAGGATCTATCAACATATTTATAGTATAAAATGGAAGGATAACAAAAGTGCCTTAGGTAGGCACTCTTTGACTTGTAAGGGTTTTGTGAAATTTAAATTTTTGATCCTCGAACAAGTGCCAGTCTCCCCTTTTTCGGGGGATTGGAAAAACATTTTACTATTGAAGGAAATGTATTGGCAAATTAATCTTGATGCCACTACTTTACCTGGCATTAATGATTATATTTCTATTACTAGTGAGTTGCGGAGAAGAGCTAGTATGTTATGCTAAATTATGGTGTTATGTTTGTTAACAGGTTTCATTGACCCTTAATGTATTTGATATGTTTTATTTTGTAGCATATTATGCTAGCGAGGTTTGGCAGGGTTTTATAGCTTGTCAGCATGTGATTGCTGGATTTTGGAGGTGTGACAGTGATGTAAGGTATTTAAAATGTTTTTAACAATGATTTTTTATGTTCTGATGAGGTCTTGAAACTGTTAAGATGAAAGCACTTAACCTTGGCTTAATAAAAATCGTGTGGTACGAAGGTCCGTTTCTCAGTTTTGTTTGTTATTATTTGTTTTTAATCAAGTTCGCTCAGTTTGTTCTGAAGTTTTTTTCTTTTTTTTTCTATCATGATGTGTTTGTATATATTAAAGGTGTTTGAACAGAACCCATGAAGACTCTTCTACTGTGTCCAAAGTAGGAGAGTGACATAGTGTCAAAACTGGTATTCCACAGAATGATATTCAGAGATATGAGGTGCAGAGATGACAGTGAAGGCAAACTAACTGAAACAGGCATGAAAAAGTGTCGGAAAAGAATCAAAGGTAATGATAATTCACACAAACTGCTTATTTTATAAAAAAGATAAAATGGAGCATTACAAGGGGACAAACTGCATTATTAAACAAGCAGGAGGCACAAAAGGTTTATTAACTAAGCAAAATGTTTAAGATTAAGATAGTTGATAAAATGATTATCAGAAAAGCAAAATGAGTGTGTTTGAAGCAAAACGGACATGTTTAGAGTAAAACAACCACAAAAAAAGTACATTGGGCATGAAAAGAGATTAAATTAGCAAAACAAATATAATAAGGGCAAAAATGGCACATTATGCATCAGTAAAGCAAGGTGACTGCTTGTTTTTTGGCAAAGTTTTATGTTTTGGCATAACTATGACTTCGTATTGTATCAGAGTTATTCAAAGTATCTCAAAGTGTATAAAAGTGCTTACAGTGTGTGATCATTACTGTGCATGTATTCCAAAGAGTTTGTTTGTGTGCAACATGCAACTATTTCATGAAGTACAGTCAAAGTATAGCCATTTCAAACAGTTTCTTGTGCTGGGTGTGTCTATTCGCAAAGTGCCACCATTACAGAGTGTTTCTTGTACTGTAAAGAATTGTCTAGCAAGGTACCACCATTTTGGGGAAATTTCAGTGTGCTATGTACAGTTTATTCGCAAAGTGCAATTACTTCAGAATGTTACTGACTCTGAGCTTCCCTTTCCCAGTTCATTCACATCATGCAGTTATTTGAAATGTTTCTTAAACTGATGAGGTAATTTCTTGCAGTACAATAATATCAGGACTATTATAGTACCTGAGAGCCTTATTTTGCAGAGTTCAGTTATATAGAGGCTTGTTGTGCTATTGGGCAAAGTTACAAATACTGGCATAAATTTCTGGCATATGTGTATGTGTATTTGTTCATGCTTATTTCCAAAACCTTCACTGGTATGTTATAATATGGCAGATGGATTTCAAAAGCCCTTACCACTTGTATTTGATCAGAATATTGCAGAGAATTGGAGAATATTTGAGTAAGAGTACAATATTTTTATATAAGCAGCTTATACGGACAGAATTGCAAACACCAGGACATTCATTTTACTAAACCTAGCAGGGTCAAAGGCCATTGAAAGAGAGTGTTCATTCTTGGATGCACCAGCAGTATATTAGGGAGAATGTGAAAATCATCATATTGTTGTACAGGCTGAATCAATGGAAGACCCTGAGTATTTGAAGCACAAATTCAGAGAAATGTGTAACCTCCAGATGAATATTACATTAGAAAGGCATTTGTTTTACATGAGAGATCAGAAACTAGGGGAAACTTTTGCAGCTTATATTACTAGTTAATAAAAGACAGGCTTGTGTGTGGTGTTAATAATGCTGCTGTGAGAATGATTTTGCTTCATGATAGTGATTTAACATTGAGTAAAGCTACAGAGATTTGTCAAACCAATGAAGTCATAAAAAAAAAAAAAAAAAAAAGTATGCATGCAAGTGACAAGAGCATGGTTTCAGTAGACTCCAGAGCAAATGCAGAGAGCATGCAACATGTGGCAAACAGAAGTAGGCCTAGGCGCATGGCAGCCACAACCCCTGCTGGTTCAACAGGGAAATCACATAGTTTTCCAGCACGTTCTAAGACCAGTTCACTTAAAAGAGCATGCTCAGTGCAGTACAAACGTGAGTTAGCAAAACCCAAGTCCAGCTTTATGGTTAACTGTCACAACTGTGGTGCCAATCATGAGTCTAAAAGAGAGACATGCTTAGCATTTGGTCAGAAATGTCACAAGTGTAAAAATGGAACCATTTTTAAAAGTTTTGCAAATCAAGCAAACCCTACACAGTTATAAAGAAGGGTCACACAAAAAAGCAAATTGATCAAGTAGAGTTGCAGCAGTCCACTTTTTATGTAGACGGTGTTTCAGTGATTGGTGAAAGAGCTGATGCAGTGAATTTATTGTCAAAGAGCAAAGTGTTTTATATGGTCCAGATCAATGGAAACTCCAGAGAGCTTAAAGTAGACACATTTGCTAAAGTGAGAACTAATAAACAACTCAATGTGGCCAGTAGTGCAAAACTTGTTGCTTATGGAGGTTAAGAAATTCAAACCAAAGACTTAGTGATGCATTCATGTTATTTGGCTAAGAACTGTTACTGCTTGTTATGTAGTCTGAAAACCAGTGCAGTCATTATTGGGTCTCAGAGACAATTTGAGAATTAATCTGCTTTCTTTTATCAAAGAAGTTCATCACATAAGTGCATATCCTAGTTCCAATTTTTCTGAAGCTATTTTCTCAGAGTTTGCTGATGTTTTCCATGACAAGTTGGGCAAACTTCCTGTTGTGTATTCCATGAAGTTTGACCCAGAGATCACTCCAGTAGTCAGACCAGCTAGAAGAGTTCCAATAGCTCTGCAGGATAAAGTTAAGGCTCGGGTGGATAAAATGGTACAGCATGGTGTAATTTGTCCAGTTATAGAACCAACTGAATGGGTGTTGTCTATGGTAGCAGTTCACAAAAAGGCTCAGACAAAATCAGAATATGTATTGACCCAAGAGATCTGAACAAAGCATTATAGAGACTGCATCATCGAAAGCATACAGTCAAAGAGGTACTGAATACCAATTGTGATGTTCTTGTATATAATAAAGCTGTTTGAACAAAACCCACAAAGACTCTTCTCTTGTGTCCAAAGTAGGAGAGCGACAGGTAGGTACCCCCTCTTTCCACTGTGCTGGGTATTGGTTGTTATTCTATGTAGTCCCTGATGCTGTGTCCTCTTTTGGGACTAAATTTAGGTTGGGATGGAAATAGCTGTCCAATGGTCTTGTTTTTTGGTTTGAATGGGCTAGTTGTCCATGATGATGTTCTTTATTTACTGGTAGTCCATCGAGTAGGCGAGGATCATATTCCACTCCCATTTTGTTGGTCTTTGGGTAGCTTCACTAGACTTTGTATCTCTCTGTGTGGGTTGTACCCTGCAGAGAGTAGCAAGAGTTCACCTCTGGTTTTCTTATCAATAATGGGGAAAAGATGCTGTTGAAGAATTTCTCACTGTATCACCTGGCCAGAAAATCTCTCTGTTGATCTTGGATGGACTTGATGAAGTTCTCTAGTTCTTTGGACATCCTAGCTATCTTGAGACCCTGTGACTTCAATACATTATGCTTCAACATGTGGGGGTGCATGCTGCTGTAGTCAGGAGCATGTTGACCCTGGTAGGTTTACAGTAGAGGTCATTGGTGAGGGAATCCTTGACCTGGGTTTTGCTGACAGTGAGGCCCAAAAATCTATGTTATCCAGGTCATATTTTGTGGTAAATCTAAGGAAGCTTGTAGATGTATTGATGTGATGGAAAAAATCATTGAGTTGGTCCTGACCGCCATTCCAATTGATGAATATGTCGCTAATGAAGCGCATGCAGCACCCCATGTGCCAAAAAATGGGGAATTGTAGACACATTCCTTCTTCCATTTCCCCATGGCCATGTTTGTTAGTCTGGGAGTATAATCAGCCCCATGGCTATACCTGTGGTCTGTCAGAATATGGTGTCACCAAATCTGAAGAAATTATTCTCAAGGAGTAGTGACTGTAGCTTCCCCAGGATCTCAGTTTCCCCTAGGAGTGCTGCATAGTCCCTGTGGTATGATGCAGCATTGGTGAGGTAGTACAGTGTATAGCATTTCTATCTCAATGGTGATGAGGATGGATTCCTGGTGGATGGTCAGGTCTTTGACCTTTTGGAGAAAATCCATAGAGCCTAATATGAAAGAGTGCTTGTTTTAAGCAAGAGGCTTGATGGTCACATCTAGGTAGATGGCTATGGGTTCAGTGATGGAATGACCACTGACCACCACTGGTCTATAAGAGAGGGTCAAGAAAGTTCTTATGGGGTTTTGGGTATGTCAAAAAACTGTGGTAATCTTGGCTGGGTGACTGTTAACAAATCCAGGAGCTTCTCACAGATGAGTTTGTGCTCATACAGATTGGAGAGTTCAATTTGGAGGTTTTCATAAGCTTTCTTGACCATGTCCAGATCAGTTGTGGAGAAGAATTTGTGGTTGTCAGGCAGATCCTAAATTTTACAGTTGTAGGTGGAGGGGTTGGTGACAAGTATGCTCCCACCCTTGTTTACCTTATTATCCTGTGTGACTTGTCTCTGCTGAGGGTTCTGAGAGCTTCCAGTTTATGTTTGCTGATATTGTTCAGCCTTTTCTTTGGATGGTTTTTCAGCAGTTTTCCAATATCTGCTTCACATTTGTCTTGAAAAGCAGAAATAGCCAGTTTGGGCGGAGGACAGAAATTGTTTGGCCTTTTCCAGGATCTAGTCCTTGTGATGGGTTTAGGTTCCTCGGGTTCTTTCTGGTTGTGCTTGTGAAAAAATAGTTTTAATTGTAGTTTCCTGGAAAAAAGTCTTAGGTCTGATGGTGTCCACCAGATTCACTCTTGCCCCAGGTACAAAAGTCAGGCCTTTCCTCAGTACTCAGAGTTGGCCATCAGTGAGGGGCATGCTTGAGTGGTTCCATACCTCAATTATGTTCTTTTGTTGCCCCTGTTGCATTTTCCATTGATCTGTTGTAGCCCTCCAAGGGATGCCAGAGTAGCTTGAGTTCACATTTACCTTGCCAGATCCTGTCACTCTGTTGGTAGTTGCCCTTGGGGGATATCATTGGTTGTGGATGGTGTCTTTCTCTCTCTATGGAATGGTGGCCTGGGTTGTCTGTACTGTCTGGTCAGAGTCAACAGCCCATTGGTCCTGTTCTGGTCAGTGTTGTTCATTGTGATGGGTGGTCGGTGAGAGTTGTGAAGTCTGAAACTGAAATGTGTCTCATTACTTTCTAACTTCTATCTTTAATGATTTTGCAGTAAAAAGCATGGCACTAAATTGAGGGCATTCAGTGACCATCAGTACTTTTGAGAGGTATGACTGTGTGAATTTTTGATGCCTGAGGCCTACTATTTGATAATGAACACATATAAATCATATACATCTCTGCTGTCACATGTTAAAGTAATTTCTTTACAAATCAGCCACATTTTACTTTCTTACATTACCAAGTAACAACATTCAAGGATATGCCATTCATTCCTATTATTAAACATTACACTCCAGGTTCAACACTTACCTTCTAAATCCAACAATTGCAACAGAGTTATTTCAGGGCTGACTCTGTCTGATGCTAGGAGTACACGGCCATTACATGGGTAGGTAAAGGTTGTGAGCATTGCCTGGCATCGATGTTACTATATATGCACAGGAGGAAGGCTTTAGCCCCTTACGTGGTAAATGAGTGTGCTATGTGTTGCCTCTTAGCCAGTGCTAGGGCATAATGAGCATGCCTTTGTCTGCCTACACCCACAGCAGCTGCTTGATCCCCCTCTGACTCCTCACCTGTATGTGGCTGTAGTGACCTTGCCATTAGTGATGGGATGTGTGCCCCTTCCCCTTGTTGATCCTGCTGAACTGTTTTCTCAGGATGATGTTATGTAGCATGGCACATGCAGTGAATATTTCAGTACATGTACGTGGATCATACTGCAGGGCTCTCCCAGATGTATCTAGGCACTGGAACCACAACTTCTGCAGCCCAAACACACACTCTATGATATTTCTGGTTTGAGTGTGTGACTCATTATGGTGTTCTTCAGCAGGTGTGTGTGGATTTCTGATGGGTGTCATCAGCCATGGTTCCAGTGCTTAACCTGCATCCCCCAGTAAATGACCCTGTGGTATATCCTCCCTAGTGAACATCTGACACAGTTGGGAGGTGTACCAGACATGTGAGTCATAAGTGTCATGTTTAATCATACCCTCACCTCAGGCTTCGTGCCCACTGAGTGGCGCACAGCTACAGTTATCCCACTCCACAAGGGGGGATCCATCTTGGATCCCAGGAACTACTGCCCCATCAGTCTGACGAGCCTGATCTGCAAGGCCATGGAACGTATTATCATGGAACTTATAAACAAAGACATTGGCAACCTTAAAACAATGGACCCCACCCAGTTTGGGTTTGTGAAGGGCCGATCTTGTCTCCTGAACCTTATTGACTTCTTCAAATCAGTCTCCAGAGCTGTGGACGAGGGTAAGGCAGTCCACACAGCCTATCTGGACCTCACCAAGGCCTTTGACACCATCCCCCACTCTGGAATCATAGATAAACTTATTAAGCTGGGCATTAATCCCTACATCACTCGATGGGTTGCCAACTGGCTTACTGACAGAACCTACACTGTAAAAGTAGCTGACTTCAAATCCAGATCCAGACAAGTGACAAGTGGAGTACCTCAGGGTTCAGTCCTGGGACCTCTCTTGTTTGGCATCTACTTCTCTGAAGTACAGGCCAACACTAAGGGACTCTGGCTAACAAAGTTCGCAGATGACTGCAAACTGGGAGCCATTACTGAATCCCCAAATGATGTGGATACTCTACAAAAGGGCCTTACAGAAACAGATGCTTGGTGCCAGAGCCATGGGCTCAAGCTCAATACCAAGAAATGTACAGTTATCCTCTTTGGGAAAAAACATGTACCCATGAATTACCACATAGGTGGCAGTACACTAAACACCGAAAGTGTGATAAGAGACTTAGGGACACAGGTGGACAGTGGTCTAATCTTCAATAACCACATCACCACAACAGTCAGGAAATCCTTCTATGTGGCACACCTCATCACTAAGGGCTTTTCATCCAGAAAAAAGGAGGTCATTGTCCTACTGTGCTCATCCCTCATTAGACCCATTATAGAATACAACGTCCCGTTTGGTATGTACCTCTCAAGACATCTGCAACAACTGGAAAGGCCACAGAAATACCTCACTAAAAGAATCACAGGCCTAAAGCAGATGCCCTATGCTGACCACCTTAAAAAACTCCAGCTATACTCTGTCGCATATCGTCTACTCCGAGGCGATCTCCACTTAACATACAAGGCCATGTCAAACCCAGAGCTGTTGGACATGCTACACTTAAAGAAATCCCAATCCCTCAGAGCCACACACTCCAGGGATCTAAATCTTGTCATCAAAATAAACAAAACATGCTGGGGGGATAGGTTCCTGACTCAGAGACTCCCCAGACTCTGAAACAGACTGCCCATACATGTCAAGCAGAGCGTCTCTTTGGCCCTCTTCAAAAGGAACCTTGATGATTGGATGGGAGAAAGGAAATTCACCCCAGGGATCACATCAGTCACCCTGCTAGGCAGGGGTCCAGGGAAGTAAATAGTGTGGGAAGAAATAGCCAGGGATTTGTTATGGCTAGGCTTGTATAAGCCCTAGGGCCGATAGCCTAGTACCAACCTATTAACCTATGAACCTATGGTAACTGCCTGGGTTGCCAGCACACATGTTCAAGATGATACCCTTGGCATTACACATGACTTGGCAGTTTATAGAGTGGAAGCCCTTTCTACTTACGTACACCCTTCCCTGTTCCCTGGGTGGTGTTTGACTTCTGTATGTGTACAGTCTATGGCACCTTCAGGTTAGTGTGGTACAGGGTAGAACTCCTTCATATTTGTGGCCCTGTCACAAGTATGGAAAAAATATATCCAGTCACTTTTATGTTGTAGCATAGCATTCAGGAATTGATGGAGGATCCTGAATCCTGATGCCTGTGACCCCCCCCCCCCAAGGATGTCCTTTGTTGGCCTCTGAAAGGTGCCTGTAGCTAAAATTGTAAGTGCTACATGTACCTTTGTCTTCACTAGTATGGGTTCCCCTCAGTTTGCCCTGGCTCTGAGTTGAGGATGACATTGGTTGCAGGGTTCTTGTAGTGTGTCAAACCTGTAGTGGCCTAAAATTTCCATGTCATATAGATTGTGATAAGTTAGACTGGGTCTGAAAACTCTTCTCCTACTTGGCCTTGGTCTATTAGAAGTAGCAGCCACATAGACTTCAGCCCATTACGCATATGCATGAATTAAAGCAACAGGAGCCCCTAACATTCTTTCTGTGCAGACTACTTTCTGTGGTTGTATACCAATACATTTTGGAATTTGCAGGGAAAACCAATACTGAGTCGAGTCTACATGGTTGCTTTATAGTTTGTTGAATAGTTCCTCCATCTTGGATTGGTTGATTAGCATACAGTTCAGCTGCTTATGCTGTAATTAGCATGCCACAATGTTTACCTTGTTTGCACTGCCCTGCACACTGTGTAGAGCTGCTTACTGAATCCAAAACAGTTTGCTACCCTGTGTGCAGTGCAGCGTAAATGGACTGTGTAGCCTTTATTGAATTTTCCTGAATCTTCTTTTTACATGGGTGGCAAGCTCTGTGCTTCAAATGGGGAAGACAAGCGCCCCGTGCTCCCCAAACTTTATATATATATATATATATATATATATATATATATATATATATGGATCTAGGACATTTGATCGAAAGATCAAACGTCCAAATCCATAACCACTGAATACACTTTACCAAAAGCGCTTTCATCGAAAAAGTGCTTTCGTTAAAGCATGTTAATAAAAAAAAAAAACATTACATTTACATTTCTGCAGGGGGGCTTTGCCCCCCCCTGCACCCGCACACCCCCCTAGTTTAATATTCTCCCTCCGAGACTGCACTACAGTGGGGAAAAGGGAATTTTCCCTTATCCGCACCATAGTACGGCCTCGGCAACAGGCATACTTATGAGAAAGTGCTTCTTTGGAGAAAAGCACATTCGCATAAGTATGATCGCCCTAAATGGATTCGGATGTTTGATCTTTTGATCAAAGTCCTAGATCCAGATATATATATATATATATATATATATATATATATATATATATATATATATATATATATATATATATATATATCTTCTTCTTCTTTCGGCTTTACCCGGTTAGAGGTCGCCACAGCGGATCACCTGTCCGCTCATGATTGGCAGTGGAGTTTTACAGTGTCGAGTTGCCAGCCTGGCGCCCAACCTTCCACAGAAGGCACACACATGCACGCACTCACACCTAGGGCCAATTTAGAGTGTCCAATCCACCTACAGCATGTCTTTGGGATGTGGAAGGAAACCAGAGCACCTGGAGGAAACCCACACGACCACAGGGAGGACATGCAGACTCCGCACAGAAGGCACCCCAGCCGGGAATCGAACCAGAGAACCTCTTGCTGTGAGGTGGCAATGCTAACCACTGCACTCCCATGGCTGCAGTAATAGTTATAAATATTACTATGGAGTTTAAATATATATATATATATATATATATATATATATATATATATATATATATATATAAAACTGTGGTGGTGGTGCTGCGGTAGCATTGTCGCCTCATAGTAAGACATTGTCCTGTTCGATTCTCAGCTAAAGCGTCTTCTGTGTGGAGACATGCGTGAATGGGTGTAACTTCGTTGAAGGTTGTGCATCAGAGCTGGCAACTTGGCAAGTAAAAATCTACTGCCAATCATTAGCAGACCGGAGTTCCGCTCATAGACTACAGGAACAAAGGCACTAGCAGCACACATTGAAACACCACACCAGCAGTGCATTCCCATCACAAACATAAGCACATAAGCACAGGTATGATACCACACACACACACACACACACACACACACACACACACACACACACACACACACACACACACACACACACACACACACACACACACAGAGGCACGCACACACAAATACAAACCTTCTAATAAGCCTAAACTGTAAACAAAAGTTTTAAACACAGTAAGTAACATCAGCTCATTCAGTATTTTTGTAGCCAACATACTCTACTTTTGCCAATTAGCCATCTAACAAAAACAGTCAACATTGTTCTCATTCAAAATTCTACACTTTAACAGTATCAGTATATCTAACACAATTGTTCTTTATTTATTTTTTTCTTTTGGTCTGAGTAGTTGGGAAACTGGAAAGAAGGATCTCTGTGGGTTATAAAAAATGTAATGGCCATGACTGAGTAAGGAGTGCAAAACTCTAGAAATTTTATATACTGTATCAATATATCCAAGAAGGGCAAGTTGGCAACCTTGTGTGCATCTAAACTGCAAGCCAGTGAACCTGATGTAGGTGTACAGCATAAAGCATTGCAGCTTAGTCCAATTCTAGATGATCTCAGAATCATTTTTGAAATGAAACAGATTAAACCTAAAGATTAAACACCTGGAAATCAAGAAAGCCATGAAAATAAAACAGGCTGAAGATCAAAGAAAGCAACATAAGACAGACAGATGCTGAAGACAGAACAAGTGCTGTTTCAGAGGAAAATGGTGTTCATAAATCCTTTCATAGATGAAGAAGTAGCTAATTAGCTTGGCCAAAGATATCCAAGTATGAAGGTTGAAAACTTTTATTCCAAATGGACCAAAGTTATACCAGGAGTCTCAGAGGGCTTGGTTCTTAGCCCCTGTACTATTCATTCTAGTAATCTCACTCATTCTTTTGTTTAAAACATATAGGAAGGCTAAATATGCACACAACATTAAGACTGGTGCTTCAAACTGAATTTAAGGAAGACATAAATACTTTTATTTGTTTATCTAATCTGCATAACCAACTGAGTGATAAGCAATTAAGAATAGAGATCTTGACAAGTGAGGAGTTGTGTTCTTTGGCAAACCACAAGCTACATTTAATATATGCATGGATTGCTCCACTGAAAAACAGACTTTGGAATCCCATTTACTCATAGCATTAGGTTTAAATAAAATGTACAGAAGATTACGAGTAAATCACTGTGTGTTGTAGATTTAATCATCAAGAATATACCCACATGCAAGTATCCCACTCTAGAAAAATATTTGTCTTTTACATTAGATTAGTATTGGAGAGCAATTCATTATTTTGTGTATATAACAAAAGTGATCTACTTTTGAAAGTGTTCAGATGAAAGTCACTAAAATGTTAAGGGTTGTATGGATTTGTCAGGTACAAATAGACTTGAGATCCTTTCAATTGCATGCAAGTAGTTGTTGATGGCTGAGAGAAAATTGCGTTTCACTTTTAAAGCCCTTTAAAATGAAGAATTAGAGGCATTAATGAACTTTAGAGATTCCTCAGCCTCCAATTGCCTTAAGAGGCAGGCAGGTTACATACAAATTAAATAGATGTAGAACCATCTTCAGAACAAAGTTAATCACACAACCAGTGGCAAACTTATGGAGCAAACTACATCTGGGCACTTGAAAGGACAGCTTGATGGACGGATTCAAAACATGATTGGACTCATGAATGTGATTTCTTGTGTATTCAATAAATCTGGAGTTTGCATTCTAAAGAACCTATTTGGCCTACTCACAGTAACACGTATGTATATAGGTTCACAGGTACGTACTAAGCTAGCTGCTATTCCTGGTCATTTTTTCCCTCAAAGGTGAGGTTCAAACCCTGTACCCTCTATCTTTGAAGTAAACATTTCAATCATTATGCCAACCCCAACACCAACTCAGTGTTGGCCATTTGTCAAAAGCATGTAACTATGGGGGAAGAAAAACCCTAGCTGCCATGGTAAACATCAGTGTTCTTTTTCAGTATAAAGAAGGCAATTATTTTTTCATTTGGATATTTGACAATTTGTGTAATCAGCAACAAACTGACTTAATCCAGTTGATGAGATTTTTAAACTCTCTGATCACGTTTAAAGCAATGTATGCTGTATCCAAAACACAGATGCAGATTGAATGATGATAAAGATAAACACTGTTCATCTGAATGTTGTAAACTGATGCCTGAAACATATGGGGAAAATTTGGAGAGCATAGAGAAAAGACAGATAGCAATGCATGTGTTTGTATTGCAGAAATGAGCAATTACTTTCATGGGTGTGTGTGTGAATTGATATAAAATCACTATTTCTGAAATGGTGACCTTATAGGCTAGTGAACACCCAGTAGTTTACCTGAGGAAATGAAAATGTGTTTAGCAGATCAGGATTTTAACACGAGGAAATATGGAAACAGTTGACCTCTAAACAGCCTGCAGGGCAATTCAGCAATAAGAAGGGGGTAGTGATTACCACACATGGGTATAATAGAAACTCACCTCACATGCCTGTCTGTGGCAAAAATGAATAATTATTACAGACAAAATAATGTCTTTCAAGACTGTTTTACACAAGCATACACAATAGCCCTAGTATTCCAACTTATTTCATGTAAATGTGTCTAAACTCAGCAAATTATAAGAGGTTAAGTTAAAATATAGGTATTTACTTATTTAAAGCAGTTTAGAAAATGGACAGATCTCACAGGACATACCCTGTTGGAGAACAGACATTGTCCAACAGGGTATTATTGGATGAGTGGAGTCCAGTATCAAGTCCACAGCTTCATGGCAGCATATTAAGCTGCTTTGAAGCATGGACTGACTAAAAAACAAATCACCATCATGTTCACAGTTACTAAGTGCATCATTTTAACAACTGAAAGAAAAATAAGTAAATTAAAAGGAAGTAAAAACAAATGACTCAACAAAGGTAATTGCAGTAGCAGTTACAATAATTTTTTCCCACTTACATTTGTTGCTCAAGTCATTTGTTTTGTTTTTCTTAATTTTTACTTATTGTTTTTACACTCACTAAAGTGCTATGTTTAACAATCACAGGGGAAATTAAAGTAAAATTAATACAAATACATATGTGCACTGCACATATATGTGTGCATTTGTGTGTGTGTGTGTGTGTGTGTGTGTGTGTGTGTGTGTGTGTGTGTGTGTATGCACACATACTTTTGAGAAAGAGAGAGGGAAAAAATTTACATGTAGATTTTAACTTCATTTTTCAAAAATCCTGTGAAAGCCAACAATAATGGGAGAACAAAAACCCCAAATTGGGAATTTTTTAAAAATATTATCCTAATTCACTTTAAAAAAGTTGATAGAGCAATAGGTTTTTCATCAACATGCTTTTTTTCTGAAGAAATAGTAACCTATAATGTCTGGTTTTATTACCTGATTATAAGCCTCATAGCTTTACCAGAATATCATGCATTCTTCAACATCAAAAATATAAGGCAAAATCCGGGATAGCAGAGAGGTCTATACCTGTGTGTGTGTGGGTGGGTGTGGGGGGGGGGGGTTGCAATTCTTTACACTGCATGCATTTTTTATTCATTTGGCTACAATGAGACATTTTAGGTTTATACAATCTTGTGTGTGTGTGTGTGTGTGTGTGTGTATGTCTCTGTGTGAAGACATTTAATACTAACATAATTTTAGTTATTTATTTAGTAACATTTGTTTACAAGGAAAATCTGATGCACAGGTACCCATTTTCAGTGGAGGCCCGGGAAGAAAAGCTGCAAGGTATCACATTTAATGCAATCAATATTTACAATAACAAATTTTATAATGCAATTTTAGCATAATAAGTCAGTTTAATAAAATGTGTATTGATATTCAAAAACATTAAATTTACAACCCTTGTACTGAGACTTTACATATAAAAGAGTGGTGTATAGGATAGGTAGGAGTAATTTAAGAAAGCAAATATAGTGAGTCATTAGATGGGATAAGCAGGTTTGAGTGTTGATAGAGAAATAGTTATACATATTACTATGGATTACAGATACTAACAACAGAGAAAATATGGGTACACACTGGAAAACTAGATTTAATGTACTGATAGATTTATGTTAAAGTGATCAGAGGGATTCAAAAAAGCCTCCGCAGTCAGATATGCACATGGCTGTGGAATGTTTTAGATTCAGTTAACACAGTGTTGTGTTGTGCACCACCGCACAAACAAGGTGAACACCATGGCATGCTAATTACACCAAAAGCAGCTGAACTGCATGCTAATTAATCAATCCAACTGGATTTAGCTATTGAACAAGCTATAAGGCATCTGTAGAGCAGAGTGTGTGATGTGTCTTTAAGAAGCAAAGCAAGTGATGAACATGCATAAATAAATAGCACGCATGTGCTATACCTAGTGCCATTTTGAGAGTGCAGCCAAAGAGTGAGCATGTATGAATGTAATAACTAGTTTGTATATAAGTTACCTAAGTTAAAGTTAATAAGCTTCAATTGTGATGTGTTTGTACATACTAAAGCTGCTTGAACAGAAGCCACAAAGTATCGTCTATTACATCTTGACTAGATGAGCGACAAGGTGTCAGAACCGGGATACAGAGATGATATCCAGAGCTACAAGGCACAGAGGTAACAGTGAAGGTAAACTAAGAGAAATGAGCACGAAAATGGCCAGAAAAAAAACAAAAGTAATAAACTTGCACAGACAGTTTATTTTATATGAAAGATAAAAGGAAGCATTACAAGTCACAAACCACATTATTAGACAAGCGAGAGGCACCAAACTTTTATTGATTAAACAAAATGTTTAAAATTAAGGTATTTGATAAAATGATTATCAGAAAAGCAAAATAAATGTGTTTAAAACAAAACAGGCATGTTTAGAGTAAGACAAGCACAAGAAAAGTACAATGGGCATGAAAAGAGATTAAATGAGCAAAACAAATATAATAAGGGCGAAAAGGGCACATTAAACATAAATAAAGTAAGGTGACTGCATGTTTTTTGGCAAAGTGCTGTGTTTAGGTATAACTATGACTTTGTATTATATTAAGGACATAATTAGAGTTACTTTAAGTATCTCAAAGTGTGTAAAAGTGCTTACAGTGTGTACTTATTACTGTGCATGTATTCTGAAGAGTTTATTTGTGTGCAAAGTGCAACTATTTCATGAAGTACAAATTGCAGCCATTTCGAAAAGTTTCTTGTGCTGGCTTTGTCTATTCACAAAGGGTCAACATTACAGAGTGTTTCTTGCACTATAAAGAATTATCTAGCAAAGTACCACTATTTTGGGGAAGTTTCAGTGTGCTGTGTACTGTTTATTTGCAAAGTGCAGTTACTTTGAAATGTTTCTTGCTCCGAGCTTCTTCTGCCCAGTTTATTCGCACAGTGCAGTTATTTGAAATGTTTCTTACACTTTTAAGGGGGTGATTTCTTACAGTACAGTAATTTCAAGATTATCAATGAGAGACTTATTTCAGTTGTTCAGAGGCTTGTGCTATTGGGCAAAGTTACAAATGCTGGCATACATTTCTGGCATATATGTGTGTGTGTGTGTGTGTGTGTGTGTGTGTGTGTGTGTGTGTGTGTGTGTGTGTGTGTGTGTGTGTGTGTGTGTGTGTGTGTGTGTGTGTGTGTGTGTTCATGCATATTTGCAAAACCCTTCACTGGTATATGTTAATATGGCAGATGGATTTTTGAAAGCCCTCACCACTTGTATTTGATCAGAATATTGCAGAGAATTTGAGGATATTTGAGCAAGACTGCAACATTTTTATACAATGAGCTTATTTTGACAAAGATGCATGCACCGGGTCATTCATTTGCTAAATCTAGCTGGGTCAGAGGCCATTGAAAGATAGCATTCATTTGTGTATGCAGCAGCAGTATATGAGGGAGAAGGTGAAATCATCATATTGTTGTACAGGCTGTATCAAGGAAGACCCTGAGTGTTTGAAGTGCAAATTCAGAGAAATGTGCAACCCCCAGACAAATATTACATTAGAGAGACATTTGTTTTACACAAAGGATCAGAAACCAGGGGGAAACTTTTGCAGCTTATATTACTGACCTGAGAAACAAAGCTAAAATGTGTCAGTTTGGTGACTTAAAAGATGAGATGATAAAGGACAGGCTTGTGTGTGGTATACTAATAGTGCTGCTGTGAGAAAGATTTTGCTTCATGACAGTGATTTAATGTTGAGTAAAGCTACTGAGATTTGTCAAATCCATAAAGTTAAAGAAAGGCACACAAGTATGCTTGCAAGTGATAAGAGCATGGTTTCAGCAGGCTCCAGAGCAAATGTAGACAGCATGCAAAACATGGCAAGCAAAAAACAGGCCTAACTAAGCACATGGCAGTGACAGCCCCTACTGGTTCACCAGGGAAACCACATAGTTTTCCAGCAAGTTCTAAGAAAGGAGTATGCTCAGTGCAGTACAAGTGTGAGTCAGCAAAACACAAATCCAGCTTTATTATTAACTGTCACAATTGTGGTGCCAATCATGAGTCTAAAAGAGAGAAATGCTTAGTATATGGTCAGCAATGCCACAAGTGTAAAAAATGGAACCATTTTCAAAAGTTTTGCAAATCAAGTAAGCCTCACACAGTTATAAAGAAAGGTCACTCAAAAAAGCAAGCTGATCATATAGAAAGCTGTAACTCTACTTTCTATGTAGATGGTGTATCAGTAATTGGTGAAAAGGGTGATGCAGTGAATTTGTTGGCAAAGAACAAAGTGTTTTGTACTTTCCAGATCAATGCTAAATCCACTGACCTCAAAGCAGACACTGGTTCAAAGTGTAGTGTTATATCAGCAGACATATTTGCTAGGGTGAGAACTGATGAACAACTCATTGTGGCTAACAATACGAAATGTGTTGCTTATGGAGCCGAAGAAATTCAAACCGAAGGCTCAATAGTGCTTTCATGTTATTTGGCTAAGAACTGTTACAGCTTGTTATTCTATGTAGTCCGAAGATCTGTGCAGTCATTATTGGGACTGAGGGACAGTTTGAAAATGAATCTGCTTTCTTTTACCAAAGAATTTCATCATATAAGCACATATCCTAGTTCCAATTTTTCTGAAGCCATTTTCTCAGAGTATGCTGATATTTTCGATGACAAGTTGGGCAAACTTCCTGTTATGTATTCTATGAAGTTAGACCCAGAGGTCAGTCCAGTGGTCAGACCAGCAAGCAAAGCTGTAATAGCTATGCAAGATAAAGTCAAAGCTCAGTTGAATAAAATGGTGCAGCAAGGTGTAATTTGTCCAGTTACAAAGTCAACTGAATGGGTGTCGTTCATGGTAGCAGCCCACAAAAGAGGCTCAGACAAACTCAGAATATGTATTGCCCCAAGAGATTTGAAAAAAGCATTAAAAAGACCACATCATCCAATGTGTACAGTCAAAGAAGTCACAGTCCTAATACTGAATGCCACTGTTTTTTCTGTCTTGGATGCAAAAAGTTCATTTTGACAAGTGATGCTTGATTGCAAATCCTTATTAATGACCACTTTAGGTACCCTGTTTGGCAGATATAGATTGCTGGGGATGTCATTTGGAATAAATTCTGCAAATGAAGTCTTCCAGAATGCAATGGAGCAAAATATTTCAGGTTATCCTTGCGTCATAATACTAGATGATTTACTGGTTGGAGGCAATGGTGAAGCAAAACATGACAGAAACGTCAAGAGAATTCTAGACAAGGCAAGTGAAGTGAACTTAAAACTCAGTCCTCTAAAGTGCAAATTCAGGCTACCAGAAGTTACATATGTAGGCCATTTATTTACCAGCACTGGCTTAAGACCAGAACCATCTAAGCAAGCAGCCATTCTTGAGACGTTAGCACCAGATAATGTTCAAGCTCTACAGCATTTCCTTGGCAAGGTCAACTATTTAGGCAAGTTTATGCCAAACTTCAGTGAGTTGACAGCATCTTTAAGAGCGCTAATGAGCAATAATGTTACATGGTCTTGGTTGGAACAGCACCAGAAAGCATTTGAAGACCTTAAGCAAAAAATTGCCACCCCACCTAAGATACTATGATGTCAATAAACCAGTCACTCTTTCCTGTGATGCTTCAAAATTTGGTCTTGGCACAGTTATTCTTCAAGAAGGCAGACCAGTACCCTATGGATCTAGAACACTTACCCAAAATGATATGCAGTATGGTCAAATTGAGAAAGAACTTTTGCCAGTAGTGTTTGCATGTTCAAAGTTTCATGATTTTATCTATGGTCGAGCTATTCAGATTGAAACTGATCACCAACCTCTAGTTACTATTCTAAAGAAGCCTATGCATTCTGCTCCAGCGAGATTACAAGGAATGACGCTCAAATTGCAAAAGTACAACTTGAAAATGGTCTATACAAAAGGCAAACTTATTTAGCTGGTTGATACCTTATCCAGATTGCCCAGAAATATAAGGGAACAGCTTGATACTGAGAATTTTGACTTTGACGTAATGGCAGTGCGTAATTTTTCTACCGCGAGACTTGATGAGCTGAGAGTCATACAAAGACTGATCCAATTTTGCAAAAGGTCAGCCACTACATTAATGTTGGATGGCCGTCAAAGCAATCTAGTGTACTACCTGAAGTGCAAACTTATTTTCCTTACAGAGATGAGATGTTGATGGAAGATGCCATTATTTTCAAAGGTCCTAAAATTGCTGTTTCTGCTTCCTTACAACATGAATATATCCATATTTTGCATTTTGGTCACCCAGGTTCCGACTCTACAAAAAGAAGGGTGAGAGAACTAGTATTTTGACCTTCATTAGTGAAAGTCATTGATAAAGTACTTTCTTCTTGTTCAGTATGCAATAGTACTAAATCGCATTTTCAAAGAGAACCACAAGTCATGTTCCTGAACTACCTTGGTCAACAGTAGCCACTGACATATTCGAGTGGAACAATCAGCATTATTATTGGTAGACTCTTATTCAAACTGGTTTGAGATTGGCTTACTTCCTAATCTAACATCCACTACTGTTATCACTAAGTTGAAATGTCATTTCTCAGTCTATGGTAGTCCACACAAAGTTATTTCTGACAATGGTACTCAATTTACTAGTCAGTTATTTCAAAAAGTTGCAAGAGAATGGCACTTTGTACATGTTACTAGTAGTCCAGAATATCCACAGATAAATGGACTATCTGAATGTGCAGTGCAGAGTGCAAAGCAATTGAAAAGTCAAAGTGTGACAATACCAATGTCATTTTGAATTTATTTAGTCTCAGACATAAACCCCGTGACAATATACTTGGCTAGCCTGCTCAGAGACTTCTATCCAGAGAAACTAGAACAACACTGCCTATTAGTTCCAGTTTACTGAGGCCTAAAGCTACAAAAAAAAAACAGAACCATCAGAGCCCAATTATTCAGAAAGCATTCTATCCAGAAGTCCAGTTATAATAAATTGAGTAAATTTCTTTGTCCATTGAAAGAAGGAGAGACGGTGAGGAAACAAACTGCGAAAGGTTTTGACCGGATTGGTCAAGTAACAGGTAAATATATATACCGAGTTGAGATCCTACTTCATAGAGTCTGAGGGTGTAGAGTACAGAAGAAATTGCAGACATCTTCATTCTGTACCAGAATTGGTATCGCAGCATTGTTCCTGTGATACAGACTCTAGATCTTAGAGCAATCCAGACAATGTTCCTGTTCCAGAACGTGTCTTACCTTCTGTTCCAACTATAATGATGTTCCCGTGTTTCCTAAGATTGAACATTCTGCAGAGACAGTTCCAGTTGCTAAGTCTAATTCTCAGTTTTATGTTACATGATTGGGTTGCGCTTCCAGACCTAGTGTGAAATACACAGCCACTTGGACTGTATATATGTACATAGTTCTGTATAAAAGCATGACAAAAGCTATTTGTATTATTTGCATGTCAGCTGATATTCTCAGCATTGTATGGTCTATTTCTCAAAGAGGGAGGATGTAGAGCAGAGTGTGTGATGTGTCTTTAAGAAGCATAGCAAGTTATGAACATGCATGTATAAATAGCAGGCACGTGCTATACCCAGTGCCATTTTGGGAGTGCAGCCAGAGAATGAGCATGTATGAACATAATAGCTAGTTTGTACATAAGTTACCTAAGTTAAAGTTAATAAGCTTCAATCGTGATGTGTTTGTACATAATAATGCCGCTTAAACAGAACCTACAAAGTCTCATCTCATCTTGACTAGATGAGTGACGGCATCCATGTACTCTGTGCTGGTCTTTCCTGCGGATTCCAAAACTTTTGGAATACAGACATGGAAAGGAGTCTAAATAGACAGAATGGTAGGTGCTGCTGCTGCTTTTATTCATTTGTATGTGCTACAGGCTGAAGCCAATGCCGCTGCTGCTGTCAATAGGCCTAGGCCAAGAAGGAGAAGAGTTTTCAGGCCCTGTTTAAGTTTTCACAGCCTACATGATGTTGAAATTGTGGAGCACTATAGGGTGGACAGAAATATGCAGGGGTTCTATCATGTAGCACACTACACTGAAGTAGTGGGTGCCATAGACTACACACATGTAGAAATTAAGGCACCACCCGGGGAACAGGGTAGGCTTTGCATTAACAGAAAGGTTTATCACTCTATCAACTGTCAAGTCATGTAAGGGAATAGTCTTGAATGTGTGTGCTGGCAATGGTGGCAGTTACCATGATTCACACATCTGACGCACCTCCCAACAGTACAAGATATTTGATAAGGGCATTATCCTACAGGGGCATTTACTGAGGAATGCAGGCTATGCAGTGGAACCATAGCTGATGATACCCATCAGAAATGTGAACACATCCATGGAAGTACATCATAATGACACTCATGTTCAAATCAGAAATATCACAGAATGTGTGTTTGGGCTGCTGAAGTCACAGTTCCAGTGCCTTGATACATCTGGGGGAGCCCTGCAGTACAATCCATGGACATATACAGAAATATTCAACAGTATGTGCCATGCTACACAACATAGTCCTGAGAAAACAGCATTAGCTGGATCAACAAGGGGAAGGGGCACACATCCCACCAACATGGTGATGGTCAGCACAATCACAGGCAGATGAGGATTCACAGGGGGAACCATCAGCTGCTGTGGGTGTAGGCAGACATAGGTGTGCTCATCAGCTAAGAGACAATGCATAGCACACTTACTCACCACCTAATGGCTTAAAATCTTTCTTCTACTCAGATACATATAGTAACATTGATGACAGGAAACTCACAGAACCTTTACCTCCCCATTTATTGGCTGTGCACTGTTTGCATCAGACAGTCAGCTCTGAACTAAAACTGTGTCAACTGCTGCATTTACAAGGTAAGTCCTGAATCTGGAGTGTATAGTTTACTAATATGACTATGTGGCTTATCCTTGTAGTTTATTAATAGTTCTGGTAAGCTAGTAAAAGGTGGGAGATCTGTACAGAACTTACCCTAACATGTGACAGCAGAGACGTTTTTGACTTATGTGTTCATTACTAAGTAGTAGGCCTCAAGCATCAAAGATTTACACAGTCATACCTCTCAAAAGTACTGATGATCACTGCATGCCCTCAGTTTAGCTCCATACATTTGTAGTAGAAAAGTATTAAAGAGAGAAGTTAGAAAGTAATGATACACATTGCAGTTTCTGATTTCACAACCATCACAAAATCATTCACTATAAACGTGGGAAATTCTGGTGCTATCAACTGTCTAACTTTCCAAGGCCAATATAAGTCAAAGGTACAATTACCAGTTCAACACCACAAATGCAGATATACTATGCACTGTCAGCTATGCACCCTGAGCATCAGACACAAAGCCTTTATATCCCTGAATCCAGCAGATAGAAAACAGGGATATGGCACAGTTATCATCACTTGCACAGGGTGTTGTTTGTGTGTGTGTGTGGGGGGGGGGGGGCCTAGGCTGACACAAAAGGTTGATGAGTGTGTGTGAGTAAGAAAGAGAAGAAAGCAGACATGTGGATAAACCAACAAATGGCCAGAGAGATAAAATGAGTAACTGCTGTTTGTGTCCATACGGGTCCACCACGTGAAATTTATGTGGAAGTGTCTGCATGAACACAGCCAAGCTTTGTATTGGTTCTACATCTTGGTATGTTGGACAGGTGTGAGTAATGCATGGTAGAGGTGGCACTTCATCGCTGTCTTCCTCGACCATGAGAACTGGCTCTGTGAGGAGTTGCACCAGCACCTCCATGCCCATGGCCGGATGCAGTGCTGCTACCTGAATGTGACTGATGACTGTTGGATGAGCTCCCTTTACTGTGAGGCCTAGGAGCATGACCACATGGCCTGTCACATCTGGGTGTGGACAGCACACTCACTGAATGAGCAGTGGAAGTACCACCATTAAGGAAGCATGATTGGGCATGGCCACATTGGCTGACAGCAGATGATGTGGCTGACCTATTCCCATAAGACTAGAATTCCCCTCCCAGCAGATGTTCCATGACAGACACTGCTCGTTCCATGACAGGCACCCTTCAGTCCATCACAGACACCCCTCATTCCAACATGTCATTCATCCAATCCAGTGAATAGACAACACGGTGGAGGCAGTCACACACGTCAGACTGTGCCAGATCCACAGCCCTGAATATTTGTCTGGAATACTTATGGGAATGTGCTTGTGCCTCCATGATGGCCCTAAATATATGTTGAGTGGCATGGGAAGAGACACCTGCAACAAGTGGAGGAGGGACAGCAGACCCCCTTCTAGTACCTCTATCAATCCTCCCGTGAGGCACCTTGAACAAACTTTGGTTATGGGCAGACTCAACAGGCAATGAAGGCACAGTAACCACACTTCCCAGATCAATGTCCTCACCCTCTACCTGTCCAATATCTGTGGGCTCACTGGACTGGGTAGGCATAGGCCTACCCAGAAATGTATCCATTGGAAATGTAGGGGATGGCTATATGTCAAGCACAGTGTCAGATTCAACCTCTGCACCCCCAACTGTGTCTCACTTTGGCCACCATCATCATCAGAGTCTGCTGATACACTCACATCAGGTGGCACAGGGCCCACACTCCCACTGTCATGTTCACCTGTGATCAAAAGCAAGAAATGCAGCAATAAATTAACACCTGTAATACTATAGTTCAATATATGCTAACAAACTAATAGTGCTATCACTATTACAGACAGTACAGCAATGCACACAACAGGCCTGAGATCAACATCACACACTACAATGTTTTTTTAAATTGCTCAGCAGTACTGACATCATTTTTTCCCTTACCATCTGCAGATGAGAGACTCCTCTGTAGTCCAGATGGCCCAGCAGGAAGTTAAGCAAGAGGTAAAGCAACATCATCACAATTAACAGTAACACAGGGATAATACATGTAACCTTTTTTATGTCCACAAACTATAATTTCAACAAGGATGTGGCTGACAACTCTAACCTAAGGTTATAACTGTATCAATCTTCAAACCCCCCACCCCAAAAAATGTGACACAGAATTAACTTATTGATTTCAATGGTTTTACTATACAACAGTATGCAACGGTTCTGATAGAAAAGCCAGTCTGGAAGCTCCTCCTGGGATGTTCTTGCTGTCTCAGAAGCTGTTGCTTCCACATCCAGGGCATGCTGTATTGCACTGTCGTGGGAGCTGTCTGGATCTCTGATACTGGCAAGTAACTCTTCATTGGGGGTTAGTGATGGTTCCCCTAGCAGGCCATCCTCCAGAAACCATCTAGTAATGGCCCACTGCAGCTGTTCTCCTACATGCAGATATTATCATGTCAGTGGCCCTGTGGTGCATGTGCTCATATGTCCTGCTGTAGCCACCCATGGAATTGACATCATCTACTATTTGCTGCTATATTCACATCCTGCATGCCATATCTCCCTGTCCCCTTTCCAGCAGAAAAGCACCATCTGGCCTGAAGCCATCTAAAATCACTTGGTTCTTGGCATCAGTGAAGGGGGATCTATGTGGATTGACACACCTGGGTGGCATACTCGTAGGTGTCCTAAAAGACAACAGAAGGATAACACACATAAGCATCACATAACTGCAAAATAACTGTTTCCAGATAAAACAGAAAAGGTAGCTAGTCAGGATTACTCTTGGGAAAAACAAAACAGTTTAGAGGTGTGAAATACTAATAACATGCAGGATCCTAAACAAGAAGAGTAGCAAGAGCAATATATCCTTGCTTGTGCTATAAGAGTAACTCACATTTCCCCCCCCAAAAGAAAAGTCCATCCTTTTTGTGCTATAGAAGTAACTCACCTTTGCTCCCCCCAAATGAACATGCCATCCTTGTTTGTGCCATAGCAGTAGCTCGCCGTTGCTCCCCCACCCAAAGCAACAGGCAAATAACCCATTTTGAAATGTTAAAAGTGCTATTGAAGGACCAGTCCCTGAAACATTTGTACAAATTTATCACAGATCATTCCATTTTTATGTATTGGCAATCATGTATACCTCTGAAATGGCTTGACAAACATACCCATGCCATCAGTGCACTTCTAACTAATAGGTTCATAGGTTCATAGGTGTGTACTAGGCTAATGGCCCTGGAGCCTTTACAAGCCTAGCCCAAAAAACATGCCTAGGCACCGTGCCACCAGATGTTAGATCACAGTGCCCCTATCCAGTAGGGCAACTGGAGTGATCCCTGGGGTGAAATTTCTGTTACCCAGCCACACATCAAGATTTCTCTTGAAGAGGGCCATCAAGATGCTCTGCTTGACATGAATGTGAAACTTATTCCAGAGTATGGGGAGTCTTTGGGAGATGATCCTGTCCCTCCAGCATGTTCTGTTAATTGTGGTAATGAGGTTGTGATCTATGGAGTGTGTGGCATGAGAGGATTGGGATTTCTTTAGGTGTAGCATTTCAAGTAGGGATGGATGGGACATGGCTTTGTAAGTCAAGCACAGATCAACTCTAAGTAGATGATAAGAGTCCGAGAACAGCTGAAGTTTCTTGAGTTTGTCCATCTAGAACATGAGTTTAAGGCCTAGGATCCTTTCTGTGAGGTACATTTTGGCCTCTCCAGCTGTTGTAGGTGTCTGGTCAGGTACATACCAAATGGGGCATTATATTCAATGATTGGTCTAATGAGGGATGAAGACCTCTTTCTTCTTGGATCCAAAACCTTTGGTTATAAGATGTGCCACATAGAAGGACTTTCTTATGGTCCCTTCAGTGTTCAGTGCACTCCCATCAATGTGGTAATTCATGGGAACTGATCTTTTTCCAAAGGGGATGATAATGCATATTTTGGCATTAAGCTTCAGGCCATGGTTCTGACAACAGTCATTGGTCTTAGAGAGGCCCTTTTATAGGATGTCTGCATCACTTGGGGGGGTTGATAATGACTCCTAGCTTGCAGTTGTCAGTGAACTTTGTCAGCCAGAGTCCTTCTGTGTTGGTTGTGGCAGGATCTCCCCTTGACAAAGCCAAACTGTGTGGGGTCAAGAAGATGGAGATTGCCTATATCTTTGTTAAGCAGGATACAGATAAAATTATAAAAAGCCTTTGCTTTTGATTTTTCTTAAATACATTCCAGCATATTTAGTATGTAGATGACAAAAATGGAAGGGGTCTATATTATATGTCCGAAGTTTTAAACATCGAACATATAATTAAAAAAAAACAAAAACAAATGGAACTTATCTGCACCCCCTATGTGGGGGCTGCTCTCACATTCTCCTCTTTAAATATACCAACTCTGAGACTGCATTATAGTGCAGTAAAGAGAAAATTTCCCTTACTACACTTTAGTGCGGTCTCAGAGTTAGTATATTTAAAGAGCAGGGGGTGTGGGTTGTGCAGGGGGGGGTTTGGGTTTGGGTTTAGGTTTTTTTTTTACATATGTTCAAAGTTTTATAACTTTGAACATTTAAATTTGATATTTTAATATTCAAAGTTATAAAACTTTGAACATATGATATAGACCCAAATAGAAGCATACCATCTGAAGTTCAGTACTTCTCTGTACAGATATATCCTGAAGAAAAAGGGTTTTGCAGTCTTCCAAACATATGCACTCTCCTCACCATCAGTTTGCCTATTTACACAGTTGCCTTTTATTATGGTGTAGATTCAGGGCTGTTAGCATGGTGACTATACAAATGAGGTGTAACTAACTAGAATTGCTGAATCCCAAAAACTTGG
The DNA here is from genome assembly GCF_019279795.1 of Protopterus annectens. Lineage (NCBI taxonomy): Eukaryota > Metazoa > Chordata > Ceratodontiformes > Protopteridae > Protopterus > Protopterus annectens. Next base: position 1,380,096,471 of record NC_056737.1, read on the forward strand.
ATCCATATAGGAAATGTAAACATAGTGCAGGCACTCCCTCAGTGTGTGTTTTTAATGGATTTCACATGTGAATAATTAGTGGTTGGGAGAAGGAAAACACAACAGCACTGCAGGCTGCCTTACTTTTACTGAGTGTGTCAGGTTAGATCTACAAAGAGTTAGATGGAAGGTTGGAAATGTAAGTAAGTAGCCCTCAAGTTACAGGTTGTGTTCCTTTACATCTAACCTGCCCTTCATTTGTTGTCACCTGCATATTATTTCCACTTAATATCCTCACATTTTCAGGCCAATAATATAAAATGGCTGACACGCTGCATGTCTCAGATTACTGGTCAAATAAATGGAGAATGGCCAGCAACACAGAAATGTAAGACAGAACTGTATATTTGCAAGGAATAATCATGACAGGTTGTGTGATCACTAGGAGCACTACATCCAAAACTACTATGACATGTACAAATAACACATGTGTGGTTTGACATAAGTGTAGATGCTGTTGCAGTAGGTTGTATACATATTGATTTAAGTTCTTTACTGCAAAGTCCCTTTTTAAATGTTTCTTTTCTTCTTCTTCTTTTTTTTTTTTTTTTTTTTTATTTGTAATTTTTTGGGACCACTGTTTCCACAATGCACCATTTAGCTCAAACTGGACAGAGAGGCCAGACAGACACCCAGAAATAATCAGATGCAATCTTTATATTACATTTAGGCATTCAAGAAATGTAAAAGCTGAATTATTATGAATGAATAATGCGAGACTAAAAAGGAATCCCAGTGGCAGCAGGTGTAAGTATAGGGCTGGAGGAAAGATGGTCCTGGGTTCTAGTACAGGGTGTGCAACAGGGTGTGCAAACTTTGTTTTTCTGTTGTGACATTACAGTTTACAGCAATGAACTGCAACATAGACAACTGTTTCTCAAACTTCTTGTGACAACATGTGTAAGTTTAGGACTGCCATACACATTGTCCTGAGTTCAAATACAACATATTCCACACACTTTTACTGCTGTTCCACTTCTTATTATAGTCACTATCACTTATAACACTTAACATGGTGAAGCTGATATTAAGTATATGTGTGAGGGCTGAGACACTAGTATTGTATCTGTTATGTATTCATTTATCTACGTATTATCACATTTATTCTCAAATGTATGTCTGTGGGTATACTGTGTACTATATTCCTGTAAGTATATTTTGGCTATTTGGACTGCCATCATCTTCACATTTGTCTAACACACATACACAATGCCTGCACATCCAATAACCTTGTATTTGCACTGCTTGCCACTGTTGCGCTCTGCTTGCCTTAGTGCAAACTGGTGCCCAGCAATGAGTACAGCCGAGTATTGTGATGGCACGATGATAAGTGGACAGCAACATTTTTAAACAGTGTGCACACACTCCCAGTAAATGAGATGATCGGAATTGATTGGAAAGCATCATTCTTCATGCTTCATGTCAGGTGTATGGGGGAAGATGTCAGATTTAGACAACAGAGAAGGCGTATCTAGGTGTCCATGATTTTTATTGGACTCCTAGACTGTTTGATATCACATGAGCACTAAAACCAGCCATCATACATTAAGATGGCCCCCCTGCACCCTTGTGGCAGAAGTGTGTAGCCTAGGACCCATCTGAGTTGGAGTCTTGGGCTTTCCCATTGGTTACTTTGTTTTAAAATCATTTCATTTCACTTGTATTTAAGCCTCGCATTTGCAAATAGCTGTGCATCACTCAGTCGGGTTTAACATTGCTATGTATAGCTGTGCATAGAAGCTAACACCTAGAAAGACAATTTTCACTAGATGTCTGCTAGGGAACCCTCCTAAGCTCCTCTGCTTCACCATGCACAACACAGTTGCACACTGCTCCCCTTTGAACAACTCATTTGTGCATTGTGAAGCATTGATACAGTTTTCTAAAACTATCCCTCCATAAAATAACCAGATTTTGTTAGTCTTACAGCAGAACCTGGTCCATCTAACCCGCTCTCCACTAGTTACTACAGTATATACCAAGCCATAATGGATGGAAAGTTTCCCACCATTTCTCCAGCCAGCCTGATTGACTTGGGCATGCTAGGCAATGTAGCAATCGCCTCATGTATACTGACAACCAATTACTACTAAAACAAACAAATACAGCAAGTGAAGGATGTATCTATACTATGAATCTGGAATCAGGCCTCACACATAACAACAAACCAGATATCAAACAGGCTGTCAGTGCATACACACTTCACCTACTGCACATAACAAGTTCACAACACATGAACCCACATATGTGGAGGTACTCAATAGAAGCCTGCCTAAAGAACAGAGACCTCCCTAGAGCAAACCTACTGCACACACTGCAGACCCAGCCGAATCCACTGCACATAATAATAGACACAACAGTCTCTCAGCCAATAAGCCCCTAAGGCAAATCACATCAAAACAAAATGTCTTGGTCATAGGTGACTCCTTAGTGAGACACACAAATGTCCCCCTCACCAGGCGGAACAAGGAGAAGATCATGGTCAGCTGCCTGTCAGTTGCCAGGATCATAGTCCATGTTGGAGTGAATGACTTGATATGTACCTCATTACACTATATGAAGAGAGACATGACTGAGCTCTAAAATTATTTGTCCCAGGCAGGTATGTTCTCAGCCCTACACAGGATTCTACCTTCACTCAGGATGATGCCTCAATATAAACAAAAATGATTGACTTCAACAACTGGCATAGTTTCTGGTGTCAATCCAGGGGATTCAGTATCTGTCAGCTTGGGAAGCTATGGTCGACAGATCACGCTGCTTCACCAGAGATGGTCTTCCTATGTTGCCTCTTGGTTTTTGTTTACTGGCAAAGGTACTTGCCTCCCCCATAGTGCTTTTTTAGACAATGTCATAAAACAAAATTCCCAATGTAAAAAAATCAGCTAGAGACACACTCAAGGTTATTCTGCTTAATGTTAGAGTCTAAATCAGAAACTGCATTCACTGGAAGCACTCCTTAAATTGGAAGATGTTGATGTCTGTGCATTCACAGAGGCATGGTTCAAGGCCACAAAGAGCACCCTGGCCATGCAAGGCTACAATTCCTTCCACATGATCAGACCTCAAAACGAGTGTGAAAGAACCAAAGGTGAAGGTGTATCCATCTTCATTAAAGACAAAAATTTGACCATATATCTCATTTCCTCTCTGCTTTTGCTGTTTTGTGTGAGCAATCACAAAATTATCATTTTGTGAAATCACTCCCCTTCAACTATTTAAATTTATTGGCCAACCTACTGTATTCCATAGTACCAGAATACAAAAGTGACTTCCCCCTTTCAATCTATCTTGCTGTTTTAAAAATAGTGACTCTCCACTAAAACTTAACAATTTAGACAGGTAAAACTTATGTTATCTACTTTCACGTCTAATTCCTCTAGTGCACACTGCAGTATTTAGGATAAACCATTTTTTTCATCTTACCTTTAAGCATCTATTGCAAGACCACCAGCTATTGGAGAGCCCACATTCTGCCTCTCAGTAGTCATCTTGGGATTAGTGCTTCTGTTTTTTCCTGGTGAGAGAAGGAGTGCAGTTACATTATTTCCTGGAGACTGTTGATCACCAGTAAGCTTAATAACTGTTTTACAGGTGACAGCTTGGAATCTGTGCTTATATTCCAATCCTAATGAGAGTAGGAGCAGAATGCATTGATTCCTGACTCGTTCTGGCTGGAGTCCCTGGGACTAGCACTTGCTCTAAAACCTGGTGGAAAGCACTAGGAAGCCTTAAACTGAAACAAGCTCTCAACTCTCTTTGTTAATAAGGAGAAATTAATCATAGGCACTAAACATCCTTTAATTGCAAAGTACCTTGCCAAGGTAAGGGAAAAAAAAGCACCTAACCAGGCATGTCCAAGGATCAGTGTTCTGTGATTTCTCCTGTTCACCTGGTGAATCTGGGCATACTGGGGCAATGTAGCAATTGTCTCATGTACACAGACAACCCTCTCCTCCTCCCACCCAACACTACAACTTGTGAGAGATGCACTTACATAGGAAAACTGGAAGCAAAGCTCTCTCCAGCTAAGATTGTGTTAGACAATCAAGAGGAGAAGGTTAACACCCACACTACACCTCAAGCAACACATACCCCTTCAAAACCCTCACCACCAACACCCACACATAGCAATACTAAACCCGCATATGCAGGGGCCCTTAACATTAACCTGCTCAAACAACAAGGACCACCAAAGCTGAAACACAAACACCGATCACAACCAAAGTATCACATAGCTCACAACACCAGTGTGTCACCCAACAACAGCCCCTAAAGCAAGACAACATACCCAACACTTTAGTCACAGGTGACTCTATAGTCAGGCACACTGATGTCCCACTCACCAGGCTGAATAAGGAGAAAATTACAGTCAGCTGCCTGTCAGGTGCCAGGATCTGCCACATAATGCATGCACTCAAGTCACTCCACAACAAGTACAAATACGACTCTGTCATTGTCCATGTTGGAGTGAATGACTTGAGACGTACCTCCCTGGACTACATGAAAAGAGACATGGAAGAGCTCTCGGATCATGTGACCCAGGCAGGTATGACTCTAGCCCTGAGTAGCATCCTGCCTTTGACCAGAATGATAACACAGTATATGGACAAAATGATTGACTTCAACAATTGGCTAAGCTTCTGATATCATTCAAAGGGGATCCAGTATCTGTCTGCCTGGGATGACATGATCGACAAACCACGATGCTTTGCCAGAGATGGTCTGCACCTATCACCCCTGGGATTCAGGTTACTGGCTAAGGCTCTTGCCACCCCTATACTTCCTTTTTTCGGCAAGGCTCAAAGGACAAAACCACCACCGTAACAGGTACAAGCATGCAAAATCTGAAGGTAATGCTACTCAATGCTAAAAGCCTAAACCTCAAAATGCACTCTCTTGAGGCACTCCTAAAAATGGAGAACATTGATATCTGTGCAGTAAGTGAGACCTGGTACAAGGCTCCAGAGAGCACCCCTGCAACTCCAGGCTACAACTCTTACCACACTTTTCGGCTACCAAACCATGATTAAAACACTAAAGGTGGAGAAGTGTGCATATTCACCAAGGATATTCACACCTCCAGGCTAATTGCCCAGCACAATGCATCCAAAATCCTCCTGGTGCAACTAACACTAGATAAGACTGCAATCCAAATTGTAGCTTGCTACAGATCGCCCACTATGCCCCAAGATTCTCACTACACCTTTCTAAACATACTGGAAAATATTAAGATACAACCAAACACCCTAATGCTGGGTGATTTCAACTACCCTGCCATTAACTGGGAAAGCTACTCATGTACCAACACCTTTGCCCAACGGTTCTTGGAATTCATAAATTCCAACTCCCTGGATCAACTAATCCACAGTCCAACTAGGGTCTCCAATATCCTGGACCTGGTCATTACCAGCATAGGAAATCGATGCTCCACACCAGTAGTCACCTCCTCGTTGGTTAGGTCTGACTATAAGCTAATCACATTTGACATCCACATCCCACCCCCATCCCCCAGTAAGGAAACATCCAGAAAAAACTTCTCCAAGGCCAACTTCATGCTACTCAAGTCAGAAGTGACAAACTTCATGACACCCATGCAGACAGGAGCTGAAAGTTCGACTGCCAAATCCTTCACTAAAGCACTGTATGAGCACATCCACTCATGCATGAATTGTGCCATCCCAAATAGAAACAATATGCTCTCCTCAAGAAAAAGGAAGCCTATCTGGTGGTCCCCTGTCATAAATAAACTATATAACAGAAGGAAGAAACTGTTGCAGAAAAGAGGAAAATTTCAGGAAGCAAAAATCTCCCTTACCATCCTCAGTAAGAAACTGAGATCCCTCATAAAATCCTCCAAAGCTAGTTACGAAAATAAAATTGCAAAGAATCCAAAGACAACCACAAGGCATTCTATATCTATGTCAAGAATCTAAATGGCAATGCTCAGATATGCTCTGAGCTACAACACAATGGCATTAAATATACTGATCACAAGGACATTGCCAATATCCTGGCAGATTGATTCAGTGCCAACTTCACCCCCCCCAAAGGGCCCATCTCAATACTGAAAGATTGCCAAATTCTGGTAATCATGGCTACACAGGTAAAAAACGCACTCTCCAAAGCTAAGAATACAGCATCCGTGGGACCAGATGACATCCCGGGCTGTGTACTACATGAACTAAAAAATGAACTGGCACCTCACCTAAGTGTCATGTTTAATCATAGCCTCACCTCAGGCTCCATGCCCACTGAGTGGCACACAGCTACAGTTATTCCACTCTACAAAGGGTGATCCACCTTGGATTCTGGGAACTACCATCCCATAAGTCTGATGAGCCTGATCTGCAAGGCCATGGAATGTATTATCATGGAACTTATAAACAAAGACATTGGCAACCTTCAAACACTGGACTCCACCCAGTTTGGGTTTGTGAAGGGCCGACCGTGACTCCTGAACTTGATAAACTTCTTCAAATCAGTCTCCAGTGTTGTGGATGAGGGTAAGGCAGTCCACAAAGCCTATCTGGACCTTACCATGGCCTTCGACACCATCCCCCACTCTGGAATAATAGATAAACCTACTAAGCTGGGCATTAATCCCTACGTCACTCAATGGGTTGCCAACTGGCTTACTGACAGAACCCACACTGTAAAAGTAGCCGACTCCAAATCCAGCTCCAGACAAGTGACAAGTGGAGTACCTCAAGGTTCAGTCCTGGGACCGCTCTTGTTTGGCATCTACTTCTCTGAAGTACAGGCCAAAACTAAGGGACTCTGGCTAACAAAGTTCGCAGATAACTGCAAACTGGGAGCCATTATTGAATCCCCAAATGATGTGGATATTCTACAAAAGGGCCTTACAGAAACAGATGCTTGGTGCCAGAGCCATGGGCTCAAGCTCAATGCCAAAAAGTGTATAGTTATCCTCTTTGGGAAAAAACATGTACCCATGAATTATCACATAGGTGGCAGTACACTAAACACTGAAAGTGTGATAAGAGACTTAGGAACACAGGTGGACAGTGGTCTCACCTTGGATAACCACATCACCACAACAGTCAGGAAATCCTTCTATGTGATGCACGTCATCACTAAGTGCTTTTCATCCAGAAAAAAAGAGGTCATTGTCCCACTGTACTCATCCCTCATTAGACCCATCATAGTGTACAACACCTCATTTGGTATGTACCTCACAAGACATCTGTAACAACTGGAAAGGTCACAGAAACACCTCACTGAAAGAATCACAGGCCTAAAGCAGACACCCTATGCTGACCGACTAAAAAAACTTCAGCTATACTCTTTCGCATATCGTCTACTCAGAGGCGATCTCTGCTTAACATACAAGGCCGTCAAACCCAAAGCTGTTGGATATGCTAGACTTAAAGAAATCCCAATCCATCAAAGCCATATGCTCCAGAGACCTAAACCTTGTCATTATAATGAACAAAACATGCTGGAGGGATCGGTTCCTGACCCTGACATTCCCCATACTCTGGAATAGACTGCCCATACATGTCAAGCAGAGTGCCTCCTTGGCCCTCTTCAAAAGGAACCCTGATGACTGAATGGGGGATAGGACATTTACACCAGGGATCATGTCAGTCACCCTGCTAGACAGGGTTCCAGGGAAGTAAATACTGTGGGAAGAAACAGCCAGGGAATTGTTATGGCTAGGCTTGTACAGACTCTATGACCAATAGCCTAGTACCAACCTATGAACCTATGAAATACACCTCAAGACTGGTCAAACAGTACTACTCCCCAGAGCTACTCCAAGTCCAACTAACTGAAGGTAAAACCCCATTCCATGTCATTGTTAGCTACAGGTTCCCCCACCATGAACCACGAGAACCTCTCTGCCTACTTGGACCTACTTGAGTCACTCACTATACAGCTAAACACCTTGGCCATGAATGATTTCTACTATCCTTTCATTGACTGAAGTCATATATGAGCACAAATATACTCGCTCTAAGGTTCTTGGACTTTTTTATTACACATGCTCTGGAACAGATAGTCTGCACTGTCACAAGGGGCTCGAATGTTTTACACTTAGACTTAGTACTCACCAACATAGGGGGTCTCTGTCCTACCCCCTGTGTGTTGCCCTCCCTGGTAAGGTTTGATCATAAATCAATCTTGTTTGAATTAATGATCATACCTGACCCCCCCCCCCCCTTAAGAGCAAAAAGAATAAACAATTTCTCCAAAGCAAACTATAGCCTCCTAAGCAATGGCATAAATAGTCACAAACCCCTTTCTACCACTGCCAGCAAAGACTCCTCTACACAGTTGTACACAAATGTACAAACACCAATACAAATGTATAGACTCGGCTGTACCTAAATGGATCAAAACAAAGTCCTCACCAAAAAAAAAAAAAAAAAAAAAAAAAAAAAAAAAAACAAGCCACCCTGGTGAACATCAAGCATAAATAGGTTATACAACAATAGTAAGAAACTAATGTCTAAGAACAAGGGGGAACTGACTCGGCAGAGAAAGGACAGCTTGAACAAGCAAAACTGGATATCTTCTAAAGTCCTCTAAAGCCAATTATGAAGCTAAACTGGCATCCCTAGCTAAGGATAATCACAAGGCATTCTTTAGATACATCAGAAATCTAAAAGTGAAGGCCCAGCTTTGCGCTGAACTCGTGGTGAACAGTACCACTCATACTGACCCTGAGGACATTGGCAACCTACTAGCAGACACATTTGGAGCAAAATTCACCATGCTGTCCCCAGCAGGCATACTCCAAAGCATACCTGTCACCAGTCCTCTACCTAGTCTCTCCAAAGAGCAGGTCGTAACCACACTCTCTATGACCAAAAACATAGATTATATGGGATTGAATAACATCTCAGGTTGCCTGCTTAATGGTCTAAAACAGGACCTAGCAAGACCACTCGGCACTCTATTCAACCACAGTCTAAGTACTGGCTTTATCCCAGCAGAGTGGAAAACAACAATAATGATTCCCTTGCACAAAGGGGGTCCATCAACCAATCCTAGGCACTACAAACCCATAAGCCTAACCAGGCTTATCTACAAGGTTATGGATAGAATCATCAAAGAACTTATCAACAAAGACATAGGAGACCTTCAAACTCTTGACCTGACCCAATTTGGCTTTGTTAAGAGTAGATCATGCTTATTAAACCTGGTGGACTTCTTTGAGAATGTCATCAACACTCTGGATGAAGGCAAAAGAGTGCATACAGCCTGTCTTGACTTAGCCAAGGTGTTTGACACAATTCCCCACTCAGGCATCACTGTTAAACTCACACAGCTGGGAATTTACCCATATGTCACTAGATGGGTAGCCAAATGGCTCACTGACAGAATGCATGCAGTCAAAGTTTGGTATTACACCTCTACTGGCAGACCAGTTACCAGTGGTGTACCACAAGGATCTGTGCTGGCCCCCCTACTGTTTGGAATTTATTTCTAAGAAGTACAGGTGAAAATAGATGGCCTGTGGCTGACCAAGTTCACTGATGACTGCAAAATGGGTGCAATCATTGAGTCCCCCAACAATGTTGGCATTCTACAAAAAAGGGCTTACACAGACACATAATTATTGCCAACTCCACGGACTTAAACTAAGTGCAAAAAATGTGTTATCCTTTTTGGCAAAGGGGAAATTCCTGCAAATTACAATATTAACAACACACCTCTTAGCTCAGACCCTGTGGTAAGAGACTTGGGAACACAGGTTGATAGGAATCTTAACTTCAGTCACCATGTGTCCACAGTGGTAAGGAAGGCCTTCTATATTGCACATCTCATAAGTAAGGGCATCACACCCAGAGCCGAGGATGTTGTAACTCCCCTGTACTCATCCCTCTTCAGACCACTAATAGAGTACGATGGTCCCTTCTGTATGTACCTCACCAGACACCTGCAGCAGCTGGAGAGACCTCAGAGGCTTCTCACCAAGCAAATTCAGGGCCTTCAACACATAACCTACATGGACAGACTGAAGGCCCTGTCAGTGTACTAGGCTATTGGAGTTACCAGTGGTGTAGGCTGCTAAGATGCAACTTGTGCCTGCCCTACAAAGCAGTCTCAGACCCTGCCCTAATGGAAATGCTGCACATCTGCAAGTCAAATGGGACAAGATTCACTTGTTCTAGGGATCTTAACCTAGCCTGTGACATTAACAGGACATGCTGGAAAGACAGATATGTCTCTCCGAGATTGAAACTCCTCTGGAACAAACTCCAACTTCACACAAAACAGAGCTCCTCAATGATCTTCTTTAACTTAGACAACTGGATAGGAGGCCACAAATTTACCCTGAGTGTGTCACCAAGAAGGAGAAGCCATTCTAGACTTCTGTCTGGCAAATGGCTTGATAGTAGCCAACACATGGTTCAGAAAGAGAGACAGTCATAAGATCATATACAAGAGTAGCCAACAAACAACTCAGGTAGACTTCCTCCTAGTAAGGAAAAGGCACTGGGGTAGAAACCATGATTGCAAAGTCATCCCCAGTGAAACAGTCGGTTCACAGCATAAACCAGTAGTTGCCACAATCAGCTGCAAGCAGTGGTCAGAGAAGGCTCTAAGGTCAACAGAGACCAGGCTGAAGACCTGGAAGTTGACTGGAGAGAAAGTACAGCAGTTCAAGGAATTACTCAGGGCTCTAGCACCCCAAGAAGAGGAGGAAATAGGTGGAGTTGAAGAAGAGTGGCAGCGTCTAAAACAGCATGTGTTAGGACTACAGAAAAGATATGTGGCCGAGCCAGGTATGGAAATAAGGTGCATAAGGAAAGCTGGTGCTGGAATGCAGAAGTGCAGGAAGTAATCAAAAGAAAGAAGGAGTGCAGGAAGAAGTGGGAGATTGAAAAGACTGACCAAGCTAGGAAGGACTACTGGTTTGCTAACAAAGAAACTAAGAAAGAAGTTGCAATAGCAAGGAATAGGGCATCAGAGGCACTCTATCAGCTTCTGGAAAGTGACTCAGTAAGGGGCACAAAGAAACTATACCAGGTTGCAAGGCAAAGACAGAAAGATAAAGAAGATAGTCAGACACCCTTCATAAGGGATTCCAGCAACAACCTGCTTACCAGCCCACAGGACATCAAAGGCAGATGGAAGGAGTATTTCCAGCAGCTTCTGAATGAAGAAAACCCCACAGAAGTGGTACTGCCCCAGAAACAGCCTACAATGAGAGTAGAAGAGGAGCCCAGCTTAGAAGAAGTAAGAGCAGCACTAAGGAAAATGAAGTCAGGGAAAGCAGCAGGCTCAGATGAGGTCACAGCAGATATAATAAAGATGCTGGGTGAGCTAGGGGAGAAATGGCTCCTGAGGGTACTAATTGCAGTGTGGAGAGAAAGGCGTATTCCAGATGACTGGAGAATAAGCATACTCGTGCCAGTGTACAAGAACAAAGGGGACATTCACAACTGTGGACAGTACAGAGGCATCAAACTCCTACCACATTGCATGAAAGTTCTGGAGAGGGTGATTGACAAACAGATACGCAGAATAGTAGAATGTAAGATGGGAGAGGAACAGTTTGGATTCAGATCAGGATGCAGCACAATTGACCCGATGTTTGCATTGAGACAGATACTTGAGAAGAAACTAGAGAAGAGGAGAGAGTCAAACTGGGGTTTCCTAGACTTGGAGAAAGCATATGACAAGGTCCCAAGAAAGCTGATCTGGGCAGTACTGCAGTGGTTTGAAGTCCCAGAAACATTGGTAGAATTAGTACAGGCTATGTACAAGGACCCAGTGACTCAAGTACGAACAGTGTTTGGCCTCACTGAGGGGTTTCCAGTGGGAGTGGGTGTACACCAGGGTTCAGCTCTGAGCCCACTGCTGTTCATACTTGTAATGGACTACATCAGCAAACAGGTTGGAGGGGTCAGAGCAACAAATCTGCTGTATGCAGACAATGTGGCAGTACAGGCAGACTCTGATCTAGAACTTCAGCAAGGGATAGGAGAATGGAATGCAAATCTGAAGGCACATGGGATGAAACTAAGCACAGATAAGACAGTGGTAATGGCAGCAGATTGGGGAAATCAGAAGAAGCTGAGAATAGAGATAGATGGGAAGATAGTGGAACAGGTAAACAGCTTCAAGTATCTGGGAGAGGTGGTTGAGGAGAAGGGTAGTCTGAATGAAGAGGTCAAAGCTAGAATCAGAGGGGCTGCAGCCAACTGGCATAGAGTATCAGGTGTAATATATGACAGAAGAATGCCAAAGATTCTGAAAAGTAAGGTGTACAAGACAGTGGTGCGACCAGTACTACTGTATGGTACAGAAACCTGGGCAGTAAAGGCAGAACAGTTGAAGAAGCTAGAGGTGATGGAAATGAAGTGCCTGAGAAAGGTGGTAGGATGCACACTGTGGGACAGGCGAAGAAATGAGGACATAAGAGCAGAAGCCAAAGTAGCTCCAATTGCAGAAAAGATCAAAGAAAACAGATTACGATGGTATGGGCACATGTGTAGAAAAGCAGAAGACAATCTGGTGAGGGAGATTTGGGACAGACAGGAAGAAGGTAAGAGGAAGCGAGGGCATCCAGCAAAGAGGTGGATGGATTGTGTGAAAGAAGATCTGCGACAGTCAGGCATGAGTGTTGAAGAAGGCAGGAGAGTGGCACTGAATCGAGAGAGTTGGCGACAGTTAATATGATACCCCGACCCCATGTAAATGGGAAAAAGGGGATGATGATGTGTCACCTATGTTCCTTTTGGATAAGGGCAACTGGTGCTGATCATAGAGTCGTGCTGCAAATATAGACTATACAACTTGGTAAGTCCCAGGCCATCTGTTTTCACCTAGACATCTGAAAAATAGATTTCAAATAGTAGGGGGCCAAACACAGGTCTTTGTGGTACACCACTGGTAACTCCAATAGCCTAGTAACCTCCTATGAGCCTATGAACCTATGAAGAACCACAGCGACAGGCTGTTGCAGGGGGACTATTCTGGCTCCCATTATAAGTCAGAAGCTTGGAATAATTTAGCCAGGGCTGTAACCAGTGCCACCGGTATCCCCCACATTGGTGAAAAATGTAGGCCTCAGTACAATGACCTCTCTAGGAGGAAGTGGGATACCCTTGACCATTGGATCAAGGAATTTAGGCCTGCAGACTTCCCATACCTGTGTAAGTATCAACTACAGAGAGTACTTGTAAGACATAAAAGCTGAATATAGGCAAGACTGATATTCATAATGATATTCTGTTTCGTTCAATTTTTTCCACAGCTGCCAGGAACTGGGAGGTCAATATATGAACCCATGGGGCTAGACTAGTGAGGATGAGGAAAGCATGTGGTATGCTTGCAGCAGAACAGTAGTGTTATTTTAGCATTAAAAGTTAAAGATAGATGCTTTAGTATTTTACAGAGTTGTATCAAATTGAGCTGGTTATCTGAAATGTAAAAACAAGCATGCATGCATTAGTCTGTAGCTCAAACCTATAGTACAATATACAATATTAAACTTTAGTCAGAGGTTGTGGGTTCTAAGACCACATTTCTTACCCACACAATACTGTTACTTCTTCGATTATGTGTAATTTTAAAGATTTAAAGTAGAAACTCTTTACCATTGGCACACATGCCCTGCTGTAAAGTGTAATCTGTATAACTGGAACATGCATATATGCAATATATGCACATGTCAAGGATTACTGTAGTATATTGTGTATCTGTTAGGAGCTCATAGTCTTAAAAGTAAAAGTTATCTGTTAGGAGGTGGTAGTCTTAAAAGTAAAAGTTAAGATAATAGAGTCAGTTAATTGTATCAATATATTGTATGTTATATATGAAGGTACTAATCTTATCTCTTTATTTTTTTCTGTCACCCAACCCTTATCTTTTCTGCAGTAGTACCCTACAGGAGCAGTGATGGAGATGGGGATTTTGTCACCTGCGCTGCATTGCCAGGGATGGTGCATTGGGCTGTGCACCACACTGTTGGTACACACCTACACCACATGGAGAGGCTGCTCTCCTTCATTTTATGCAATGCCAGAAGAAGGATATGCAGACTTCAGGCACTCCAGCCAACGGCGGAGTGAGGTGACAGTGATGACAGTCCATGGGGTGAGAACTCAATTCTCACTGTCACTCAGCTTGATGACCATAGGTTTATGATGACCCCACCCTCACCCCACTCATGGTGTCCCCCAATGTTTTGTGTCCATCACTGTTCCTGTCTCTTGTCTTATTTGTCTTGTCTGTCTGCAATTGCTTTCTCACCTCCCCAACTTACCTCACCCACATATTCCTACATCCCTAGCCCCAGCATTCCTCTCTCTCTCTCAAAATACAAACAAACAAAAAAAATTGGTACCTCTCCCACAAAAAAAAAAAAAAAAAAAAAAAAAAAAAAAATCATACCATACATAGCTCTCCATTTTGCACACATGTCTTCTTGACACACTTGACTTGGTCCAAGTGGCTATACGATATGATTGTGTTGTGATCACCCCTTTCTCTGGAGGTGACACTCCAAATTCAGCTAATATGGTGCACATATGATCAGCATTTACTGTTGAAGAAATGGATAGCTATATTTCGGGTTCCTATTGCAAAATCAAACGTTGAGAATGCCGAATACTGGAAGGCCGAACTTGGTAGTTTGAAGGGTAAGAATGTCGAAGCTGCAGAAACCCAAATTCTTTCCCAGGGAAAGAATTTGGTTGGCTGTTTCTGCGGCTTTGGCATTTTCTGACTGGGTCAAGGTAAGTGTACGAATGGGTAGTGATGGACTTTAGGGTTAGGGCTGGGTTAAAGATAGTGCATAGATAGTGGTGCATGTTAGGTTTAGTGTAGGTTTTGAAGGTGTTTGGTGTAATTGTGTTATGTGTGTGTTTATCGGAACAGCAAATTTTTTCCCTGGGAAAAAATTCGCTGTTTTGAAGGCTCGATGTCCGAATTTGATCTTCCAAGTTCAAACTTATGGTGTTCGATATTTTGGAAGTTCGATTTCGTGATATAGACCCTATATTTCTTTCCTACCTCCCTCCTGTATATTCCTGTAATGCTTTTCCTTTGTTATTTCCCATGCTTACTCCCCATTTTATCACTGTCCTATAATGCAAAACTAGTTAAAAGTATTACATACAGCTGTATCAGAACCCAGTACCATCTGGCCCCAAAAAGGAATATATCACTGTATTAACTGCATTCACACATGCTGCCACAGAGTCGGTTAAGTAGCAGGTTTATTCACAGACTCAGTTCTAACTGTCAGATTTTTTTATTCCCCCTGCTTGATCCCCATTTCACCACTTTCCTATCTACCCCATTTTATCACCTTTAATCTGGTCAATAAATAGAATCACACGCACCACACATAAGTTGCAGAAAAAGCAATGGATCATTTCACTGTTTGGCCTCCATGTTTGAGCAGAGGTGCAGCAACAGTGAGTGGTGGCAAAACACCACTGCACTATGCCTTCACATAGCAACACAGCTCATATAAAAAATGATGTCATTGCATTACCACTCTGTAATGAAAAGTAAGTATTAGATACCCCTGTATTTGAACCCAGTACCATCTGGGACAAAAAAAGCAATGTATCAATGCATTAACACATGTTGCCACAGTGTCAGTTAAGCAGCAGGTGTATTTCATAGAGCCAATACTAACTGTCAGGCTTTAGCAATGCATCTCATGTTTGCACATTGCTTACCTATGCACAAACATGCGTATCCTGCATACATATGTACTTAGCTAACCATTGCACAAACCCATTGCTTGCCACGCCATGGTAATATTTATATTATGCTGTATTACTGCTGTTTCCTGTCCACTTCCTGTGTATGACATGAAATTACATATGGAAGCATTACAAACTGAGGGCCCCATCTAACAGTGTGTCACATATTTACAATACATCCAGTGTTTGCACCCTCCAAGCATTGCAACTCTGGGGTCTCAGTACTTTTCCACACACTACAAAATGTAATATCAAATGTCATGTGCTATGCAATGCACATCAATCTGGTAATATGTGGAACTACAGCTATTGACCAATACAGCTAAAGAGCCTTATATGCAAGGCTAGAGCAGGAATCACTATGGACCATAGCCACAGGGACATAGGTGACCTTCAACACACTTGACCTGTGCGAAGTCTACACAGAGTTTATTGAATCCCAGGGGATGAGTTTAGTTACATAGTGCAATGAAGATTTTTTCTAGCACACTTTTTTTTCAGATTTAAAGATGACAAAAGGCTTTAAGAGCTGTACAGTTTATTAATTAATAGAGTAATAGAGCAGATACAGTCAGATACTCCGAAATCTCCAAAAAGGCTGTTCAGTGTGTTTCATTTCATACTGTGACAGGAAAATGGAGTCTTGTCTGAATAGATTTCCCTTGGTACAAAAATACAGACAAGCCTTAGATGTATATACACACACACACACACACACATATATATATATATATATATATATATATATATATATATATATCTATGTGTGTGTGTGTGTGTGTATATATATATATATATATATAGATATATATATATATATATATATATATATATATATATATATATATATATTTATATATATATACATATACATATATATATAAAAACCTGCTTCTGTGTTGAATACATTGCTCAGTTGAAAGGACCATGAATTCAGTTATGGGAGTTGCATTCATTTCTTCCTAAAAAAGTCATGAAAACCTAATTGCCTTGTCCAACATTTATCTCATTCTGGAGAACACATATAAACAAAGAAACAATCTGACTGTATCCTATTTTATAATGTTTGTACAGGCTACAAATCCAGGATTCCTGCACAAAATCTTGCATTTTTTTCTTTTACATTTGAATTTATATACTCATAAAGTTACCTTCTGAAAAATAACCAGTGCATTAGTGACATTGATTGATAATATATAGGGTTCTTGATAAATAACAAGGCAATCATACAGAATGATAATATATTTCTGATAAATGAAGGAGCTGTGTACTTTTTATTTATTTATTTTTTTATTAACTGAGCAGTAAACTGTTCAGAAGACACCTCTTTAAGTCACCACCTAGGCTAATTGGGATACTACATTAAATAAAACAGACAACAGAATATCTGTACTATTACAAGAAAGTAACAAACAGCAGAGTATAAATGTCACTAATAGACATCAGAATGTGAATGTAATTACAAGTATAAAGAACACAACAAACAGAATATGAGTATCACCAACCCATATTAGGAATGTAAAATACTGCAAGTTTTCAAAGTACAAATGGGCAACATATTAACATCAGCAGTAAAGGAGTAACCACATATGAATATTAAAGTCTAACTTGGAGACATAAATAGCACGGTGGTGCAGCGGTTAGCATTGCTGCCTCACAGCAAGAGGTTCTCTCGTTCTATCCTCGGCTGGGGTGCCTTCGGTGCGGAGTCTGCATGTCCTCCCTGTGGTTGCATGGGTTTCCTCCGGGTGTTCCGGTTTCCTCCCACATCCCAAAGGCATGCTGTAGGTGGATTGGACACTCTAATTGGCTCTAGGCATAAGTGTGCATGTGTGCCTTCTGTGGAAGGTTGGGTGCCGGGCTGGCAACTCAACACCGTAAAACTCTACTGCCAATCATGAGTGGACAGGTGATCGGCAGCTGAGCAAGAATGGATATTGCGATTCCATGCAGACAAGCCTCCTGGCTTGAACAGCTTGGTTTCCCTTAAACCTTTTCTAAAGGCAAAGTCACTTAAGCATTGAATTTATTGTTTTTAAGTTTTGGTATGCTGTGTTCCTTTAAATAGTATATGTTTTTATTGAATGATGTCATAATTATTTGATTGTTTTATTATATAAATGTGATGCTTCTTTGATTGACCGTAGACTGAAGAAGCGGTATATCTGTGAAAGTGCTTACTCTATTAAAAGCTTTGTTTTTGGCCGTGTTACCACCAGTGTTAGCGTTTTTCTCTTATTATACTTTATTTTATTTCACTGGTTGTTTTATTGTTTTGGTGATCTTGTTTGTTACAATGAGATATATTGAAAATAGGTAGTAAATTATTTAGATGTTGAACTTTTTCAGTATGCTTAGGCCTGAGCTGAACAAACTGCACATGGTCTGTGCTTTAGAGTTACAAATAGTTATATGCAACCGAACAAGAAAAATAAGACAGTGAAGTCTTGCTAGAATGTAATTATGTGCAACGTGTAAAGAAATTCAGAAGTAAAAGTAAATTTAGACTGAATTATAAAAGTTTATATAAAGTAAATTAAACAATGTATATACATTCAAGGGGATTCTATAATCTCTGTGTAGGCTTAGCATGAAGTCTGCATGGAGATTACGTGTTTCAGTGATGAGCAGCAGTGGTAATTACATATGCATGCCATACATCGTGTTTAAATGTAAACAAGCATGGTTTTGGCCAGGAAACCATGTAAAGCAACATGATTACCTACAGACATATGCACCTATTTACCTAAGGACAAACTATGTCAGCAGAATTGCATAGAAAGCCACAATGACTACCAGGGTTATTAATGAAGCAATGTACATCATTTTGACACAATACATGAAAGTGTTTACAGTGCAGAGTAGTGTGGAAACCTATTTGAGGCACACTGAATAAAAGTTGTGTAAACAATCAGCAAGGGTACATAGACTGCATTATAAACAAATAGTCAGGGGAAGTGTGTATATATTGAAAAAGGACACACAGATGAATTGTAGGAATGAACATAAGGGAAGAGGAGAGGGGAAACATGGCAATGTACAGCAGATGAGGGCATGCCGATGAAGGCAGTTGTAGCATGAACACTAATCACATATTGACATGATGTAGTACATACTGTGCAGTCGTACTATGTGACTGTCACACAAGGTGACACATCAGTGGAGAGGATTCTTTGTAATATAAGCATCCTGACATGAACAATGGAGAGGACATATATCAGGGATGGTATATACCATAGGAGTTAGGTGCATAGTGTAAAGCTGTACAAAATGAGTTGCCTGCATATGACTTTAGTGTCAGCAGAGGTCTCAGCCAAGCTAGAAACAATGTAACATGCTAATGGACAACAGTAGACAGAAGCACGCACAATCATGGACAATATCAGAATAATACCACCAGTAGTCTCATGTTTTTGACATAACATATGTGATTACGAGTGATCATAGATGGTTCTGCAAGAACACACTTGTACAGCTATTATGATTTGTCAGCAATCTCTGAGTGGAATCAAGCATACCTTTCTCAAAATTTAACATCTGCCAGTGATGTTAGGAGGGACACAGAGGTGTTAGGAGGGACTCTGTCACACCAGTATTTGAAATTATGAGCAATCCTGGCTAGTTGACAATTTTACATGGAAAATATATGCCACAATACACACTTCTATGAATGTAATAAATGCTATCAATGTTGTCAAACAGCTATGTATCTACTCTGTGCATCACAGGAACATGTATCCCACATGCATCTTGTATAATACCTAGATGGGTTCCCACATCATCAGCCAGTAATGTGTATGCAACAAGAGAATACATAGGAATGGTCAATAAGATGAGTGGGAGGTCACTATGGCAAATGTACATCTGAGTAACTCATCTTTGGAAGATGTGTTGGGAGGTACATGAAAAAGAGTGCAGTGTACTCAGTTATTGGTGTGATGAGGGCTGAGAACTATGGAACTATAATGTCCTTTGATGCGGATGTCCTGCACATACTCAGGAGTTGTATTACATACAAGGGAGTGCTCCCACTGTGGGCACATGCTGGTGGTGGTTCCGCATACCATCTACCTGAGTACATAGATTACATACCACTTGAGCTGCTTATAGGGGTGTGCTGTCTACATTGTAATTATTTTGTGTATTTGCTTTCATAATGGAACTAGTCCCCCCATAGTTTTTCTTCATCTACCATGTCCCCATGGCTGTGGCAGCAATCCTTTATACGTATACTGTCTGCATTATACCAATACCACACTTGGATTCAGTGATCATCCACAACTTACAGTCCACCACAAAGCTGGTTGGAGAAAGGATGTGCAAGTCAGTTTTGATGTCTGAGACTTAAATAATGAACAGTAAATGGCCAAGCACAGAACCCTGAGGTATGGACCAGGTAACTGGACTCTAGATAGCGGTGACATTACACATTGCAACATATTTATCTGTCAAATATGTGATTCAGTCATCTATCCACTTGGTGACATAGGTGTTTATGGCCACTTTGGACAGTTTCTCTGTAATACCCGACTATAGATTTGTGTCAAATGCCTTGGTCAGGTCAAGTTACACAGAATGAAAGTGTTACTATCCATACTCTTGGTAATCATCTTGAAGACAGCAAACAGATGCAACAGACATTAGTAGCTTTAACAAACTGAACATGGTTTTGGTACACATTCAGATTATTACCTGTGTCCTTTTAGAGAAGGCTCATGATGAATAGTTGGTCTACTTCACAGATGAGGAGGGTCAGGATGTGTCTATAACTCCATTTATCTGGTGATGGTCACCCCAGTGAGAAGGATGCATGTTGATGTACACCCTTCTATAGAACATCGGCTCTCTGTCGACTGTGTTGAAGTATGGATCCAACTGTGTTTGGTAGGTCATGTTTTGAGTAACTCTATATGCAGCCTGTGATGTTGTCAGGGCCCATTGATTGTTTACAATTAGCTATAGAGAGTGCACAGATCATCTTCCCTCCTTAGAATAAAAACTAAGTAATGTTTGCATGTATATTTTGGCTGATGGCCAGCAGCAACATGGGAGTGACATATTACACAAACTGTCAGCTAGCAGATTGTCCATTGCCTCCAGTTTTGTATGTCTGGTGGCATCTACATACATATCTGTGTTTAGTTGTGTATTTCCCTTAACATTTCATATGTATTGGAATAAATTACTTATGAAAAGACTTCCAAATATTACCTTGGTCATTCATCACATTCCATACACTTTTACTATGCACAATGACATACAATTGTACCAATGTCACATACTTACATCACGTGCACAACATATGCTGATATGTTTTTCATGGGCAAGGTGTGTTTGAGCAGTCTCAAGACACATTACATATCAGTTGTTTGTGGCTCATGCAGAACAGTTCCCGACAAATGCTAAAAATCACACAATGGTGCTGTTGACCACCTCAGTAATCCTTTGGTATAGCAACACATCTGCATATATAACATCCAATGAACCACTCCTTGAGCCAAAAACCTATGACCACCATATAACAAACACCTTTATTCAGGCCACATAAAATGATCCACTGTACACAAAACGAGTCAGCAATCCAACAATCCAAAATGGTAAAATAATCCACAGGATAGGTCAAGCGCTTTCGTCGATAGACTTCATCAGAACACATCTGCATATACAATGAATTTCACAAGTTTGCAATTGCATCAAAACATGTGCTATATTGGTTATATATATCACAGTATAATAATATGTGCATGAGGCAAGACCTATGTGACCATGTAACCAACATGAATTAATATTGATGTCTGTCACAGAACATTTAATGATGGTATATAGACACATGCACACCTATGCCATACTGCAAGTGTCACTGTGATGGTGGAATATGAACTGTGTAGAAGGTTGATCTGCTCCACTACAACACATGTCCTAATATGCCAACAATATACATAAAAGTGTGTAATGACATGTCAGCCATTCTCAGGAGGCATATTACTATAGCTGTTATAGAAGGAGCTTATGCTGCAATGGCATCAATGGCCATCGATACATTAGGTCACATCACAGATTGTAAGACTCTCTTGTAGCCATATTGTACATTAACACCTCAATATATCATATGTCAATTGACAGCAACTTTGACATGTCAACTGTTCATAGGACATTATTAGGCTAATGACCAGCATCACATAAAATCCTAGCCATTATTATACCATGAAGAAATCCCTATAGCTATATTATGGAATATAGTAAGACTATTGTGCATATGTGTAAATTTGTTGGATTGCATTACATCCTGCCACTGTCCATATGAGACATATGCACCACACCATGCCAGAATTAGAACTCACATATGCAGTGGTATAGAGATGGCTTGTAGAGGCGTTGTAAGGACTTTTCTTCATGATGTGTGTATACATATTTGACATGAGGACATCCTCCACTCCTCTGCAGGAAGGATGCCATGCATCCAGAGGAAATAGAGGATAGTGGACACATGGATATATGTGAAAGGTTCCCCAACTGCTAGTGAAATGAAGACCGATTCCAAAGGATCATGTAATGACCATAATGTACCATCAAACACACACAGACGCAGACACCCACACACACACACACACACACACACACACACACACACACACACACACACGCACACACACACACACACACACACACACACACACACACACACACACACACACACACACACACACACACACACACACCACCTGTGTAGGTATGGAAGATGAATATCATGCAATATCACAGTAGAAACAAAACATAGGTCTGAGCATAACACTGTCATGTTGCACTTTATGGAGTGTGATAGTATTATTGTATGCTGAGGAGAACATGTTGGGAGGAGTGTAGGACATGGATGAGGAGTCACATCCCTGTGTAAATTTGTCTCAAACGTGGTAGGTATATGTATAGACAAGCAAGTAGCCTGTTGCCAGATTATAGCCCCTATATGTGAAGGTAAAGTAGCTTGCAAACACAGTAGTTAATGTTACTGCCACAGCACAGGTTTGTCTTGAATGCTATGGGAGTGCATGTTATACAAGATGCCATCATAATTGTATGATGCAATGAGATGTTCAGAGTAGGCTTTGACAAAGCTGTGAACTCACATATTGCTGTAAAACTGCAGTGAAAATAGACCCCCTACCTAAGTATTTACCAAACACAGTGCTTAATGCAAGTACCACAGTACACGTCTGGCTTTTACAGTGTCACACAACACTTTATAAGTGATGACATCAGCAGTGTCTGCTGAGAAGAGGATGGTAATAGCAGTGTCTCACATGCAG
Organism: Protopterus annectens; assembly: GCF_019279795.1. Taxonomy (NCBI): domain Eukaryota; kingdom Metazoa; phylum Chordata; order Ceratodontiformes; family Protopteridae; genus Protopterus; species Protopterus annectens. Next base: position 1,380,119,515 of record NC_056737.1, read on the forward strand.
GTGTAAAATGGTCAACCAATTGACCAACCACACACAAACCAGTTGTCTGCAATGAGAACAGAACACCTACCTAGGTACACTGATTAGAGAACTTAGTATTTATTGCAAGTTCCACCACAATAGGCTGACTTTTAGAATGCTGTAGGACAATTTATAGTAGATGGCACATCATTATTGGATGTTTGAGGGAAGATGTTGTAAGGCCTGAATTAAATGGATTGTAGGCATGTAGAACTGTCAAAATATTGTTAGTCCATGGGAGTATACTGATGACTGTAGAATGCACATGTTTTTCTGACTAGAGACACACACACACACACACACACACACACACACACACACACACACACACACACACACACACACACACACACACACACACACACTCAAGTTGACCACAGTGAGATTAGAACCCTTTTTTACTAGGTACACCAGCTACAGAACTCAGAACTTAATGGAAACACCATAGCACAAGTCTCACTTTTACAATGCTGCAGGACAATTTATAGTGTGTGACACCATCATTGGATGTTTGAGATAAGATTTTGTGAGGCCTGAACTAAATGAATCTGTAGGCATGCACCACTGTCAAAATATTAGTATCCATGGGATTGTACTGATGACTGACACATACACAGTAATGTTCTTCTGACTAGACAAACACACACACACACGCACACACACACACACACACACACACACACACACACACACACACACACACACACACACACACACACACACACACACACACACACACATTGATTGCAGTGATATTAGAACCCCTACCTAACTATTTACACCAGCTTCAAAACTCAATACCTAAGCACCATAGCACAAGTCTGACTTTTGCAATGTTGCAGGACAATTTATAGTGGATGACGTCATCATTGGATGTTTGAGATAATATGTTGGGAGGCCTGTATAAAATGGATAGCTAACCAAGTACAACTGTAAATATATTAAATGTATGCATGTTACCAGATTGATGAGTGTGCAAGGTGTAGTATTTGCAGTTGAGTTAGAATGTCAAGTATACTTTAAGAGAGAGCTTTATTAACTACATGCAGACAGCTGTCCATATTCCTACAAGAAGTGGAAAATCTGAATGGGTATTGTCAGTATAAAGATGTATGTGGTATATAAGAAACCATTTTTTATTTATTTGTGTAGTGTAATTGATATATTTGGGAAGAATTACTGAGAGACCAAGTCTCATGTGCATGGGTGGAGGTAACACATGCCTACAGTGTAAGTATGTGTTCTTTCCTTAAAACGCACCTTCCTTTTGGTTGTGTTCTTACATGCACTTTCATGGGATGAAGACTAAATGGGCAGTAAACATATGTAATACATACTAACATGCACTTTCCATAGCACACCACCAAACAGCAGGTTTGTGCAATGGATGGTATAGTGTCTGCAAATCTAATATACACATTTATGTTGCTTTCCCTGTTTGTGCATCATTAAGTGATGAGCAAATGTGAGACTCTGCTTCATTGATAACATTATGAAAGTTCTATTGGTTTGCTTACCTCTGAGCAAGCATGTTATGTGGATTGGTACAGCAGTCAGCACTTTGGATAGTACTGAGTGCAAGAAACACACCTGCTGCTTAGCTGATTCTGTGGCAGCAGGTGTAAGTGCATGTTGAGCCCAGATGATCCAGGGTTTGAATCCAAGTGTATCTAATACTTTTACATACATATTTATAATGCAATGAAATAATTCTTAAAGCTAGTTAATTATGTGTTTCCTTAGCACAGCACATTTTAGCAGCAATGCACAGAGTCAACTGCACCATGCCATTCAATGAGAAGATCCTTTCACTGCTGCTCTGCATTGCTGTGCAATGCTACACTTCATACAAAAACAGAAATGGAAAGTGAAGGGTTTCCTCAGGGGTAATTTCTGCCATGTGTATGGTGTGTGATTCTATTTTGTCCAGATTAAAAGTGTTAAAATTGGTTAGATAGGAAAATGGTGAAATACAATGCAATCAGGGGCAAGAAGAAAGGGAAAGCAATATAGGAATGTGCGGGAGGGAGGTAGGAAGGAACCACAGCTATCCAGTTTTTCAACAGCGTAAAATGAAAATATGTCTAGAATATTGTCTGAATTTGGACTGTCACCTCAACAAAGAGGGGTGACAACAACTCAATCATGTTGTATAGCCAATCAGACCACTTCAAGTGTGTTGAGAAGACACATGTGCAAAGTGGAGAGCTATGTATGGGGTATTTTTTTTTTGGGGGGGGCAGGTGTTAATTTTTTTAATTTTATTTCAGCAAAAGCGGAATGTTGGATAAGGGGCATAAGTATGTCAGGGTCAGGTAAGTTGGGTAGGTGAGAAAGTGGATGCAGACAAATAGGACAAACAAGACAAGAAACAGGGATGACGAGGGACACAACAGGTTGGGGGAGACCAAGATTGGAGATAGGGAGAGGACATTGGATGCCCATGCCCATCAAACGTGGACACAGTGAGAATCTAGTCCTCACCTGTAGAACTGTCATCACTGTCCCCTTACTCCAATGGCTGTTGGGGTGCTTGAAGTCTTTGTTTATGTACCATAATAGACAGAATTCATTCCATCTAGTGGAGGCATGATCTCATGCACCAAGTCTGGCATCTCCTAGTGGGTGACATAATTCCCACATCCAGCAATATTCCCAATAGGTATCACTGCACCAGCTGCTGAGATACTGCTACCTGATGTGGAGGGTCCAGGTAGCACAGTGGCAGCAGAGGCAGTGCTGCCAGGTTGGGTCCCAGATGTGTTGGGTATCTCTCTGCAGGCATCAATAGAGCAGGGGCAGGCTAAGCAACTGTGGTCAGCCTGCCTCCCTGTGCTGAAAAGTATTTTGTAAGTAGTCAGAAATTGATGACATCAAAACATTGTGACCACACATATAAAAATAAATAAGAGAGGCAAAGGTTGGGTGAGAGAAAAAAAGATACAATTAGTAACATTATATGTGCCATACAATAAATTAATACATTATAAAGAATTTATTTCTACTTTTGCATTTATGCACACCTTTTTACAACTACAAACTATAAATGATTATTGTTCCAAATAATCCTCACAATGTGAATATTGCACATATGCTTGATCAAATAATACAAATTAAGTTAACAGCAGGGCCTTTATTCCACTTCTGTTGAAATTATTTTGTAATATTTTTAAATTATTTTAATATATATATTTGTTACTTGTGGTATCCAAACCCACAACATCTGTCTGCAGTATTAGAATTGATTACTACATTTGTCTTGTGCTGCAGATTGAAGCATGCATGCTTGATTTTACATTTAAGATATGCATGATTGATTTTCTATAACTATAAAAGAGCAATACTTTGTATAAAATAATAGGTTGTGCTGCATATATGCCCCCTGCTTCCCTCAGTCTTTCTAAATACTCAGCATGAGCTTCCATGTTCACTTTTACATCCTGGTTGGCTGAGGAATAAAAACGTGAGAACAAGAGAAGAGCATTATGCATACCATTCTTGCCTATATGCAGCTTTATACAAGTCAAATTCTCTTTATATGTATACTTAACACAACTTCTGGTTGTCAGCAGTCCTAAACTCAGCCAAACACTGGTTGAATTTACCCTGCTTGCACCATTTGAAGTCATTAAAATGGTACCTGCACTGCTCTCCAATGTGTGGAATGCCAGTCGCACTAGAGACAGCATTGGCCAGAATATTCCAAGCCTTAGATTTGTACTGAGACCCAGTATAATCCTCAGGCAGTAGCCTTTCACTGTGGCATTTTACAAGGATTCCAATGAAAATCGTGAATTCCTTGACACGCCACCTTTGACCCCTACATTGGGCACCTTTCCTCCTCCTCCAGACATGTCCACTGAGGGCAAACAGCAAAAATTAAGAGTGTTTTCCCACCAATTCATGTTATCACATTCAATGCAAGTGCACAAACCCAAACAACCATAGTGAAAGAGTTTGCGTGATGTTAAGCAGAAAGTAGCAGTGCCAAACAGAGATGAATGCAGTTTATGAACTAAGAAGGCTAATGTGACAGCTGGCATTAGCTTTTAGTTTGGATGCTGCTGTACCTGTTAGTTGATTTCAATTTACCAGCATGTATTGGGGATATACATTATATGGCTTTACACACTGATAAAAAGAATTTGTACAATGTGGGATTCAAACCTATGCAATGTAGACAAAACATATTCTTCCACATAAGTGATTTTTCGTCCTTGCCACAGAAGAAATGCTTACTAGGCATGAAAATTAATTATATATAAATACACATGGCAGAGTGAGAGGTTAACCATATATGTGTGTGACCTGACATTGTCTGATTTATAAATTAATGTGTGTATGGGCTCTATATTATATGTTCAAAGTTTGAAAACTTCAAACGTCAAATAATCAAATTTAAATGTTCATAGTTTCAAACATCGAACATATAATAAAAAAACAAAAACAAATGGAACTTACCTGACTAGTGTAGGCACGGGGCAAGCCCCCCTGCACCCCCACACCCCCCGCTATTTAAATATACCAACTCCGAGACCGCACTATAGTGCAGTAAAGGGAAGATTTCCCTTAATGCACTGTAGTGCAGTCTCGGAGTTGGTATATTTAAAGAGATGGAGGTGTGGGGGGTGCAGGGGGGCTTGCCCTCTGCCTACAGCTGTTAGGTTTAGTTTTTTTTTACATATGTTTGAAGTTTCATAATTTCGAACATTTAGATTTGATATTTTAAAGTTTGAAGTTGTAAAACTTTGAACATATGATATAGACCCTGTGTATGAGTATCACTTGAATTTGGAAGACAATTATAATTACAGAAATGTAACTGTCAGTATACTCTCAGTCACCCATATAATTCATATGATCTCCAGTGTTATACATACTTATTGTTATATGTTAATATGTTTACATTGTTTTAATTTTTATAAAAGTGATTGGACAAGCATTATTCTGGCTCTTTAATTGTGTACTTAAATAAAATAATTGTACTGATAACCCCAGATATACATATTATATATCTCTACTATCCAGTGTATGCTGAATGCATATGCTATAGATATTCATTCTTATGTGTAGGAATTATTTTATTGTTAATTTTTATATAAAGAAGGGAACATCAGTAAGATAGAAGCTACGCTCACCTATACTATAATCATTAACTTACAACTGTTGCCACAGGAACAACTTGTAGCAGCTGTATATTTTCACATGCATTACTCTGTATGTGTACTAACCACCATGCAACACCGCTTAGAGTGTTTGCATGGTTACAGACTGCAAATGATATAATGTATCCATTTTGAAATTGTCTACTGTCTTCCTGTCTGCAGGTGTGCTAACTGCTTCATGTGTGGGCCATTAGGCCAGGTTTCTGCAAAGTTAAATGACGCACAAATGTGACAAGCAAATCTCACCTTGTTTTATTCTTGTAAGCAGTGTTTATTATGTTTTATCCTTAAAAGACAATAGTAGTACTTGAACTGTGATCTACAGATAGTATACACTGCATAGGTCAACATGTTTAGCAGGTGTGCTATACATACATGTGATTCACAGGTGTAGTTCATGTTACATGCTGTATATTTAATTTATCCATTTCAGGTTGTTTGCGCTAAGTGGCCTGCTGCGCAAATAGTAATATTAAAAAAAAAAATTACAAATGAAATTTTAGTACACATTAAAGATTTTTACACAATCCTGGATTTGAACTTTCACACCAATGAACCTACAAAGCACAGTAAGGGTGTCTTATCGCTCTTTGCCACAGAAACAGCTTTAGCTTTGCAGCAGGAATGCAAAACATTATGCATACAGACAAGCCCTATTTCATCCATAGAATTAACAAGACATATAACACTTGTACACTTTCAGTTGTTTGTACATGTATTAATTACAGATTTAGTGTAATGACTGATCACACGACCTTTTATGACTATTGTTTGCAGCAATGCAGCACTGTCTTCTTTTTGAATGGTGTTCATTCTTCTCTTATCTGAGAAGTAATCTCAGACAAGCAGTCAGTAAGGCAATTTGCATCATTGTCATTAAAATGTTTAAGAATATTAAATGGCAATAATATGCACTTTTCAACAAAGGCAAGGGAGTTTGGATATTAGTGAACAGAAACTAAGAAATGTGTGCTGCTAAGTCACATTTAAAACCTTGATACAGTTACTTCTACACTTTGCAAGTGTAACCTGGGTGAAACATCCACTGCAGGTAAGGGATTCTGAATTTCTGTTGTGTTTTCCTTCTCCCTACAAGTAATCATTCACAGCTATAATCCATTAGCAACTAACACTGAGGAAGTACCTGCACTATGTTTACATGGAGCCAAGACTTTGGGACTCAGCAATTCGAAAGAGTTCACACCTCATTTATTCATTCATTATTTATTTATTTATTTGTCTTTGTTTACTGGGAAAACCCAACTGGGTAATAACCCATTTTCATCAGAGACCTGGGAAGAAAAGCTACATTTGCTTACAGTGCATAATACTAGGTTCCAGTCAGACACAGAGTAGCTGAATTTCAATTTACATTTGCATCTTCACCATGTTCACAGACCTGAATCGACACTATAAAAAGGTAACCATGTTCCTACGGAACCCAAAGCTGAGGAGAGTTGTGTATGTGGACATCACAGAAGAAGACTGATTGCTATTACTTCGGATTTATCTGCACAGAAAACTATTAATTTTGATAAGGTATGATTGAATTTTTCAATTACATACTAGATTTGTTCAAGTTACTAGGAAAAATATTTATATATATGCACACACACACACACCTACACCCACACAAATATACGTCCTACACGAACTCCAAGAAGAGCTAAACCCAAACATAAAACTACTGTTCAAACTCAGCCTTACTACAGGATATGTGCCCAAAGAGTGGTGTACAGCAACAGTGGTCCCTCTCCATAAAGGTGGTGCCTCAACAGATCCTGGAAACTATCGCCTCATAAGCCTGACTAGCTTGGTCTGCAAAGCTATGGAAAGGATCATCATGGACCTCATAAATAAAGATATTGGGGACCTACAGACACTGGATCCTACCCAGTTTGGCTTTGTTAAGGGCAGATCCTGCCTCTTAAACCTGGTTGATTTCTTTGAAACAGTCACCAAGGCCATTGACAAGGGGAAGGTGGTCCACACAGCCTACCTGGACCTCGCAAAAGCCTTCGATACAATACCCCACTCGGGCATTATAGATAAGCTCACCAGCTTAAATATAAACCCCTATGTCACTAGATGGATTGCAAACTGGCTCAAGGACAGAACCCACATGGTTAGAATTGCTGGAGCCATGTCAGACTCCAAACCAGTTACAAGTGGTGTCCCACAAGGCTCAGTCCTGGGACCTCTCTTGTTCAGTATATATTTCTCGGAGGTACAGGCCAACATGGAAGGACTGTGGCTGACCAAGTTCGCAGATGACTGCAAACTGGGCACCATAATTGACTCTCCAGCCGACACAAGCATCCTCCAAAAGGGCCTCATAGAAACAGACAACTGGTGCCAGAGCCATGGCCTCAAGCTAAATGCCAAAAAGTGTATAGTCATCCCCTTTGGCAAAAACAAATTTCCCCCAAATTACCACATAGGTGGTAACCCATTAAGTACAGAAGAAGTAATTAAAGACCTGGGGACCCAAGTTGATAGCAATCTCTCATTTGACAACCACGTGGCCAAAGTGGTTAGAAAAACATTTTATATCGCCCACCTAATCATGAAGGGATTCACATCTAGATCAGGGGAGGTCATCGTGCCTCTTTACTCATCCCTCATCAGGCCCATAATTGAGTACAATGCCCCTTTTGGGATGTACCTTACCAGACACCTGCAGCAACTGGAAAGACCCCAAAAGTACCTCACCAAGAGGATCAAAGGGCTCAAACAGATGCCATATGCTGCCCGGTTAAAGAAACTCCAGCTCTACTCAGTGGCATACCGCCTGTTCAGAGGCGATCTGTGCCTGATGTATAAAGCCATGTCCAACCGAATTAATGGACATGCTGCACCTCAGAAAATCCAAATCCCATCGAGCTACGCTACCGAGAGACTTGAACCTCAGCACTGAAATAAATAGGACATGCTGGAGGGACAGATTCATAACCCAAAGGCTCCCTTCACTCTGGAATAAAATCCCAGTCCAGGTTAGGCAGAGTCCCTCATTGACTCTCTTCAAGAGGAATCTTGATGAGTGGATGAGAGATCGTAGGTTTACCCCGGGTATCACTTCTGTGTCACTGTTAGACAGAGGCACAGTATACTAACCTCGAAAAAGGGCATAGCAAAATAAATTTAAAATGGGTGGCGAAAGCCAAACACATTCTGGCTAGGCTTATAAATGCCCTAGGGCAGATAGCCTAGTATGAAATTATGAACCTATGAACCTATGTATATATATATGGATCTAACTTTCCAAACTTTGAACTTCATATGGTTAAGACCATAACATCAAAGTTTTGAAAGTTTGAAACTTCGATAAAAGAAAAGAAAAAACATTTTTTTTTTACTTTTATGCAGGGGTCCCATACCCCCTGCTAATTAATTATAAAAACTCCAAGATTGCACTACAGTGAAGAAAATGGTAAATTTCCTATTCTGTGATGTAGGGTGATCTCCATTTAAACCGTTCGAAGTTTCAAAACTTAATCTTGTGGTCTCGACCATATGAATTTGAAGTTTTGAAACTTTGTGTTTCCAAAGTAGTCCTATATATATATATATATATATATATATATATATATATATATATATATATATTTCTATATATTTATATTATATATGGGTCTACTTTGGAAGCATAAATATATATATTTCTGTGTGTGTGTGTGTGTGTGTGTGTGTCTACATATATATATATATATATATATATATATATATATTATATACACACACACACATATATATATATATATATATATATATATATATATATATATATATATATATATATATATATATATCTGTATAGGTCTCTGTCAGATGATTGACTTTTCAGAAACGATATGATCAAGGTTCCAAAAACTTTAACATCAAAAAAATCTGCTCTTTTTTTTTTTTTGCAGGGGGACAAGCCCCCCCCCTGAAAATTGTATATACCTAGTCCGAAATTGCACTACAGTGAGGAAAACGGTACATTTCCTGATCCTCACTGTACCATGATCTCCATTCAAAAGCATTGGGTTTTCAAAAACTCAATCATATGGTCTCAACCATATGGAGTTTGAATTTCTGAAAATTCGATCAACTGATAGGGACCCATATATATTCTATATATATAGAGAGAGAGAGAGAGAAAAGAGGGCATTTCTTAGAGGTTTACTGATGGCATAGGCATTTTTGTCAGGACATTTTATTTCTCACATGCACAGTCTTATTAACTTTCATCACAAGTGTTATTGTTACAACTGTTTCTCTTAAACTCTTCCATGCAATTTCAGTGAAATGTATATGTCTGTATATTGTTAATGACACAGGGGTGTTAGATTTCTAGGATGGCCCATGGACACCTCTATTGGAGTGCTGGGCATAGCTAGAGGTGATTGGCAATTGCATAAAAATGACTTTTCTGTAATACATGTGTACACATTCTGTGAGACTTTGTTGGAAAGTGCTTATAACAATTGACTGAGGTGTTATACCTTGCTTGGTACAAAATGTCATTTGCCTGCTGTTTTGGGGTGGGAGAGCCAAGTTCCATTTGTGGGTTGCCACAAACAAACACTTTTTTACAGAGCTTTGTTGTTGTTAGTCCTTGTTTTGGATCAAACATTGGTTTGTGTGTGACTGTGGTGTGTTGCTATCACGTAATGTTTTTTATATTTTAATAGCTGAAGTTATGTGTTTCTCCGGTGGGTAATATTGTAAAACTAATATATGTGTTATAGCTAAGCAAGGCTTTTATTTATGTGATATTTCTGTGTAGTATTCTTCTTTTGTGTTTCATGTCAGCTAGGATTATGGCACCCAAGCATCTCAGTCCCCACATCCCCCCTTCAGTGACTCTGAGAATTATGTCATTGTCCAAGATTTTTGGTGACATGATGCCTTTCTGCTTGAGAGGGGACATGGGTATACGTCTGGCAGAAGACAGACTTGGAACCAGACAGTGAACAATATCAATGACATTGGGGACACAACAGGACATATTATCAGGTGTGTCATAGGGGTACTGATATGATTACATCAACCCGGAGAAGAGCAGCTGCATTGGCCCATGGGCAGCTGGTACTGGGGATGGAGGCTGCTACAGAGCCACCACTGACACCAAATGAAGAGTTCCTGTCCACTATCAGGGATCCAGAGAGCTCAGTGGAAAGTGCACAACAGCATGTGATTGATGCTGGTGCTGCTATTTTAGAGTGGACAAATATGTCCCAGGAGAAGCTTCCAGGTAAGCTTACATATGTCAGTTTTTAACAATTTCTTGTATAATAAAATATTGAATATAATAGTTAAGTTAGTTTCATATTTTTTGAGGTGGGGAATCTATTTATAGATTAATACAGTTAACAGCACATTCTGGTTCATTACACATAGGCTTGGGATGTTTCAGTTAAATGTATTGTTAATAGACATATTAAGACAACAAAGTTTTCCCCTTGTGTTATTTTTATTGTGAGGATGGTGTCCTTACATTTTGCTTAACTTCTTCCATGGCCATCCTCCCTAATAAGTGTGGAGTCATCTGCACATGGTAAGCCAAACATTTTTATTTTAGTACTGATGAGCATTTGACAGAAATATGCATGTATCAGTATGTGTGAGGTGATTGTCAGGATTTTCTTTTTTTAATAAAATATACTGGCAGGGTTAATCAGATATAGGAAGGCAATGTGTTTTGGGGGGGCTTTGATTTTTTTTTAAATATAAAGAGATACTAGGTATGCAGCGTGTTCTGAGGACTGTTTATGGATGACATTTTTTTAACCTAATATCTTTTTTGCAGGGTTAGTCAAGTAACACTAGGATGGTTTGTCAATGTTTTTTGTTGAAAAAAACTCTACTTTTGCATGAGTAAAGTGTGTATGTGTGAACTGAAGTAAGATCACATGCAAGTTTCTGGCTATGTGATGTGAAAGAAGCACAGTAATATAACTGTGCTCATTTATTTTCATTATTTTAAACCTTGTAGGCTCAAAGCAGACTCTATGGGTAAGCAGTTAGGATGGGGCAATGACTATGTGTGAATGATGACTACAGTTCTGGCTTACTTTGCAAGAGTAATGTGCATTTGATTGAAGTTGTGTTTCCATACTCATACTCATGCACACCTCCAGACTTGTAGCCCAACATAACGCATCAGAGATACTTCAGGTGCAGCTAACATTGGGTAAGACAGTGATTCAGGTTGTAGCCTGCTATAGGTCCCCAACAATGTCCCAAGACTCACACTCCACATTCCTAAGCACATTGGAGAATATTAGGGTGCAACGTAACACTCTCATACTGGGCAATTTCAACTACCCCTACATTAACTGGGAAAACTACACATGTACCAATACACTTGCCCAACGTTTCCTGGAATTCATTAATTCAAATGCCCTGGATCAGCTCGTTCTTACCCCCACTAGAGGTACCAGCATCCTTGACCTGGTCATTACTAACATGGGCAACCGCTGCTCTACACCAATAGTTAACCCTTCCCTGGTTAGACAAGAAACAACAAAAGAGGCTCACCACGACTAAAGTAGTTTAATACGAACAGAATACAAAATCTAGTAGTTAAGTGCTTTCACGTTTTAAAAACTTTTCATCAGACTGCAATGTAACAGTTCCCATTACTCTACTTTTTATATGACCTGCTGAGTATATTCCTCCAATCTCTTGTTGCATATAATTATGACATCCCGAAGAAATTAATTAAATAATCAGTCTCCATGGAGCCACTATATACATCTCTAATAATAAATGTTTAAGAACAATTTAATACATACTAAATAAATCTCATTTGTCTACATATAATATAAAAAATTTAATTTTAAAATATCGACTACTAGTAAACCTAGTCTAATTAATCAGATAACAATTTTATATACTAGGAATAATAGATACATATATAATGATAAACATATGACCTCCCAACAACCAACCACCTAACAACAATAGTGAATCTACATTAATTCATATAATTTATATAAAGACACAATTGTGCATTTCTGAGATCATATCTGTCTTAAAACATCATTATTTATAAAAAGTCATATAATATTATATTTGTGTATCATAATTTTAAACACTAACCAATACTAATTCAATAAAAAATACTGTAAGTAATATGCATAAAACTCATATAGCTAGAATTGCAAAAAAATCAATAAATAATGCAGATACTGACAATTATTAATTAACTGTAAAAAATATATATTATTATTATTATCTAATGTGCATAAGGTCGTGCAGCTAAGAAGGGTTTAAGTGATACCTTGTCATTTAGACCATGTGCTTTATGTGCTTGTAGCCTTATTATCCACCTATTCTCTTGCTCTTCTGTGTAAGATTTTAACATCCCCTAACCTACCAGTTTTCTTAATCAACTCCAAAACTCTAAACTTGAACTTGTGTACTGTGCCATACCTCATTACATGTCTGGCTAGTGCATTTCCTTCATCCTCTTTATTTATGGCGTACACATGTTCCCTGACACGTTCCCTAAGGGTTCTATTAGTCTTTCCCACATAGAAAGACTTGCATAACTGACATTGAGCTAAGTACACTAGCTCTCTGGATCTGCAGTCTGCATAGTATTTGAAGACATATTCATGTCCAGTGTTTGGGTGTATAAATTTGTTATCATATATCATATACATACATTGATTGCAGCGTCTACAGTGAAAGGTCCATTTTCTTTGAGCATGGATTTCTTTTTCTATATTTTCTTCATAGCATAATAATCTTTTTAACGACTTCGTATTCTTATAGGTAAAACTAGGTTTTAACCCTACCAACTCATATTTTGTATCATCTATAGTTAGCAATCTCCAATTGTTATTTATTATTTTTTTAATTTTCAAATTCCTGTTGGTACCCTATTCTTCTTAATACCTTGTTCTTCCTTATGAACCATGTCATTATTTCCTGTATTTTTATAGAAAAATGGTTTACCTTTACCTGTCCTCTGCACAGTGTTCTCTTTATTCTATCCACTTCTTTTTTATGAGATCCTCTTTCTATAAAATTCTTTGCCAAGGTCCGTTGTTGCTCCTGATGACTACTACCATGGCTGGTTAGCCTTGATACCCTCAGTGCTTGACTCTTTATAATGTTTGGATAAATGTGTTCTGGGTGCATATTGCTGCGGTGTAGCAAGCTATTCTTCCAACAAGGTTTTCTGTACATATTAGTTTGTATTTTATTAGCCTTCTTTACTAATTGTACATATAAAAACTCTACCCGTTGAAGTGAACTATTGCATTCAAACATTAAAACATTTGTTGTTCCTATTCACATAAGTGACAAAATCATCTAATTGCTGTTTGGTTCCACTCCAAATTAAAAAAAACATCATCAACAAACCGTTTATAGTATTTTATATACCCACTGCCTTCCCACTATGCCAAGACCAAGTTGGCATACGAGTTTGCACATGGGGTCCCCGTGGCGACACCCTTGTTCTACAGAAAATATGTCTTGTCATATATAAACACATTATTACTTAGTACTATATCCAATAGTAGCATACATCTCATAATGAGATCTCTAGGGACCCCTTTTTCAATTAACAGCAGTTTTACATACTCCATTCCTATTGTGTTAGGTATTGATGTAAATAGGGATGCAACATCCAGCGTGACTAGTAGGTCACTATTAATATTTTGTGCAGATGAAACATACTCTGCATAACTTTCTAAAAATTGTTGAGTATCTTTCACCACTGACTCAGTTTTGTCAACCACTGGTCTAAACTGTTTCTCTAAATAAATTGATAATGGCTCAGTGAGCCAACCCCCTCCTGAGACTATGGGTCTCATATGTGGGTCCATTAAGACCTTATGCACTTTTGGTAACCCCCTAAAAATGGAGATTACTGTTTTTTCCACTAAAAGATATTTATACAAGTCAGCATCCATCACATTGCATAAAAACAGGTCATATAATTCTCCATGAACATTCTTAATAATCCTATCCAATGATGTTGCATTCAAAGTCTGATACGTTTCATTATCATTTAACGATATTCTCATTTTATTGACATACATTTTATAATCCAACACCACTATAGCATCACCCTTATCAGCCTGTCTGATTATAATTTCATTATTATCCTGCAATCTTTTAATAGCTTCATTCTTACCATAACTCAAGTTATAAAAGTCCGGTTTGTTATCTTGACACATAGAAAATTGAAGTAAATCCCTTTCACAAGCTTTTTCAAATGAGTCAAGCAACGGGTGTGCTTGTGGTGTAAAGGTAGATGGTTTTCTAAAAACATTCTTGTTATTATTGTTATTATTTTGTCCAAATAACATTTTCAAGCCTACATTCCTAGTAAACATTTTTATATCTACCATAATGTCAGCTATATCAGTTGTCCTAGAAGGTATGAAAGAAAGGCCCTTATTCAATGTGTCGTCATCACCTTTGGGAAAAACCCAGTTCCCGTGATTTACCACATCGATAGTAGTCCACTGAACACAGAAAATGTTTTAAGAGATCTGGGAACACAGGTCGACACCAGCCTCTTTTGACCACCACATTGCCACTGTGGTCAGAAAGTCCTTCTGTGTGGCACATCTCATTACTAATGGTTTTGCATCCAGGAAGAAAGAGGTCATTGTCTCCCTCTACTCTTCCCTCATTAGGCCAATCATTGAGTACAATGCCCCATTTGGCATGTACCTCAGTAGACACCTGCAACAACTGGAGAAGCCACAAAAGTACCTCACAAAGTGGATCCTAGGTCTTAAACATTTGTCCTGTATGGACAGACTCAAAAAACTCCAACTATTCTCTGTCTCACATCACCTTCTTAGAGGTGATCTCTGCTTGACATACAAAGCCATGTCTGATCCAGCTCTGTTAGAAATGCTACATCTAAAGAAATCCCAATCCCTCCGCACCACATGCTCCAGTGACCTCAACCTCATTACCACAATATACAGAACGTGCTGGAGGGACAGGTTCATAACCCAGATACTGCCCTTGCTATGGAATAGACTTCCCATACATGTCAAACAGAGCACCTCACTGGCCCTCTTCAAAAGAAACCTTGATGAGTGGATGGGAAATAGAAAATACACCCCGGGGATCACTCCAATGACTTTACTCGACAGAGGCACTGGGAACTAAGGTCAGGTGGCATGATGTCAAGGTAATCCTATGGGCTAGCTTTGTAAAGGCTCCAGGGCCATTAGCCTAGTACACACCTTTGAACCTATGAAGTAAGATCGGCCACAAGCTCTGAACTTGAGTATTGTTTATATGAAAAAAAATAATACTTACCTTAATGACAATGTCATCTTTTTTGCTGTTGTTTTTGTTTTTAACCTAGCAAGATCAGATCAGATACTGTTGATGGGATAGGCAATGGAGATTAGGGCTATGTGTGAAAGAACCAACTAGCCCTGCTGTTTACTGTTGTTGTAATTCCAGCTTTGCAAAACTAAAATAATTTTCTGTCTGGACTTTAAGATGAATTTAAAATAATTAGCAAGTTTACGAGTAATTCTTGATGTATGTTATTTCATATCTGTTCATGTATTGTATATACTAAATGTTTGTTGGAGCTTTTCTCCCCGGACATATGATGACATTTTTTTGACTAAAGCTGGTTGCAGAAACCTGAGTAAACAAAAGTAAAATAAATGCAATAAAATGTGTATTTGTCTGGCACATACAACTTGCGACTAATGTTTCTGTCAACAAAATGAAAGTAATGCAAGTATGCAATCCAACTGTTACTATTATTTCTACTCTAATGCTGACAGAGTAAAAAGCAACTAGTTTTGTTAGGTAATTGGGGGTGTTTGTGAATGAAATGAGTTGACTGGCCTTCCTGTTTACTGTTGTAATTGTGGCTTTGCAAGATGAATGTGTATTTGGATAAATTCAGCTGTCATACAAGACTGCAAGTACTGTTTCTGTGCAACAGAGTAAATTAATGCAGTCATTGTTATTTTTGCTTTACTCCTGACAGGGTCAAAGCAGATACTTTAGATCAGCAATTGATATGATGGCTATTTGTGAAGGAAATGTTTGGGACTGTAGCTTTGGTGCAATAATTCTGGCTTTGTAGGACTAATATGTATTTGGGTGAAACAAGATAGAATGCCATCTCTATTTGCATGCATCAATTCAATACAGTAATGAAAACATTATTACTAATGGTGGCAAGGCCAAACCACTTACTTTAGATAGGTAACATGTATTGGGGGGGCTGTTTGTAAGTGAAATGAGTTGTCTTACTATTTACTGTTATAAATTTGCCTTTGCAAGACTGCTGTGCATTTGGGTGTAGTGAGATGGAGTGAGTACAAGCTATGACCTTTAGCTGCTGTTTATGTGAAAGCAATACAGTAGTGTAACTGTTGTCTTTTTTTCAATTTTTTTAACTTTCTAAGCTCACACCAGTTTTTCTGGGTAGGCAGTTGGGTTGGGGGTATGTCAGTGTGGGAATAAAATGAAATGATTTTTATTGTTGTAATTCTGGCTTTGCAAGACTAATGTTTATGGGACGGTAAGCATACAGGCTGCGACTGCTGTCTCCATGCGGCAAAAATTAAACTAACACAAATCTATTATTATTTTAATCCTGGAAGCATGGTCAAGATTGACCCCACTGTAACATAGCTCTGCCCCGTTTTAGTTGGTCCCACTCATTTCTAGTTGGTCCCACTATCCGGCTGTCTTGTGCTGCCCCCCTTTGATTTGAAGTCACCAGTTGCCAGTGCTATTAATGACATCTGCATACAAATGAGGATCAAGGAAGAGAGTGTCATTTCTATCTTGCTTTAAAAAAATATTCTGATTACTTTCTGACTGAATTCTCAGAGCATTTTATCTCCCTTATTTTCTGCAGTTTCAGTCTTGTAGAATCAAAACATTTTTTTATTCGACATGCAATTCTGTTAGCATTCTTTGATTTTTTTAATATATGTCTTTTTTATAGTCACTTGCTATGAAAGATTCAAGATATCATTTGCTTTTGCTGTACTTCCTTTTACTAGATGATGCATTATTGATTCATACAATTGCCCTTTTCTTTGCTGGAGATAAGCCTGGGAATGCTGCCCTCACTGAATCTTTAGTTTCAGTTTTTATTTTTCTTAAGACAAACAGTCCTAACATTGTCATGAATGGTATTCATTTTCACAGAGGAAGTTCCCTTTGTACTGCACTCACAATAGTGCACTGTCTAGTAGAAATATTTTCCATCCATTCTTTAACAAATTCAGAAACAGGCTTTAGTGCTATACACACACACACACACACACACACACACACACACACACACACACACACACACACACACACACACACACTTGGAGTACTTTTCATCTGCTTTACTTCTTTTAAAGTGAAGCAGAGATGCAGTAACGTAACATAATTTAGACCAACTTTAGTCATATAGTTAACTTGCATTTTATAGTAAAGTTCACATTTGCTGCATTTTGTGAGAAACTTGATCTTTAATAAAGCAAAGGCAATAATAATACCAAAGTGGTCCATAACTGAGTGGTACTACTTAATAATGTAATATGCAATAAAATAAACTAAGTACATATTTAGTATATCTACACAGGAAAATGTATTAGAAAGAGAAATGCCTCATCTGCTTCTTACTGAATAGTACCAAGACCAAATGTAGTGGCTGTGTGCACCAAAGAAAACTGAAGCACCGCAAACTGTGTGCAAAAGAATGGCTTAAGGCACAGAATGCTGGAACATAAATCAGCAAGCCAAAAACATGTAATCAATACCTTCATTCCAAAATAAAATAGTTTGGCATCACACAGTTGTTCAGTACTTTTGTCTGAAAGACTTCATTAGAACTAAATGCTTTACAATCAGTTCCGTTTTTATATACATACTAATTAAGTACATCACATGACTTTCAATAAACTCTAATTATACTTAATGAATGAATAAATAAACAAGCATACCATAAAGAACTTATTATAAACATTTTAAAATTGTTTTAAATTGTTTAAATCACTATCATGTAAAAAATTCATATTACAAACTGTATGACCAAACATTTGTTTAATATAAATCTAATAGGAACACTAACAAAATAAATAAAAAAATATATAAGTTCATAAAATAGATCATACTACTATAATTCATAGTACTATATTAAGAATGATAATAATTTAGCAGATCTTAATTTAAAAACTGGAATAATACTAACACAATCATTTATACCAGGAAATTCAGTAGCATTGAGCTTTAATTATGAAAACAGTTCACGATATGCTGGGGTGAGCTCCCATGGTCCCTCTAGGGTTAACAGGGACCTTCTTCACAATTCCAAACTCAAATTTCTTGAAATTTGGACACTCCTGGGAATGTATAAATAGTGTACGTTTTTGAATTTTGTTTCAAAATATCATAATAGTGAACAGCTGTGTGGTGCTAAACAGAATAGTGAGTATGGTGTATTAGCAATTTCACTTTGTCATGCACATGTTCACAGCTTTTGTAAGCTCAAGTCTGTTTTTCCCATCCCTTGTTTCATAATTTTATGCTACAATGTATTCTCTGTTTTTAGGTAGCCATGCAATTCACCAAAGTCAAAATTATTGGCTCTGCTCATCAGCTGTGTGACATAAGCACCTACAGTTTGTGTAGATCCTTGCATTTTTGTAAATAACAAATGTCTAATGTTGTTGTGTCTTTCGGCTTTTCCTGGTTAGGGGTCGCCACAGTGGAACTCCGGTCCGCTAATGATTGGCAGTGGATTTTTTACATGCTGAGTTGCCAGCCATGACGCACAACCTTCAACGAAGGTACGCCCATTCACGCATGTCTCCACACAGAAGATGCTCTAGCTGAGAATCGAACAGGACAACGTCTTACTGTGAGGTGACAATGCTACCGCAGCACCACCACTGCAGTAAATAACAAATGTCTAATAAATGTAATAAATGTCAATTTTGTTCAGGGCTCACACCATTTTCTATAATTTTCTGTAAGACCCACTGCTCCCTTTTCTCTTCTTCAAGAAAATAAATAATAAAATACTTTTATGGCTTCTTTCACGGTGACATATGCAGTACTGTTACATTTTCTACCTTTCTGGCCTCTCAGTTAATCTACTTGCAGTGAGGAATAAAAATAATTTTGATTCAAAGACAAATAAATAGAACAATGAGATATCTATTTATTTATAAGGCTTTTATTATTTGACTTGGCAAATCCACTTTCCAGCAGAGATCCACAGAGAAAAGCTCTATATTACATACATTTGCAGAAGACGTTACAATGAGTTAACAGTAAAAATATATACCATAGTAGTACTGTATATATATTTAAGCAGGTGATCACCGTGTTACATAGTTAATATAGTACATGTGTAAGTTCATTCACATCTACAGAACATTCAAAAACTGTTAACAGTGTATTTATATAGTCACATTTTAGTCTTACTACACAAACAGGAAATTAAGAATATGCATATTTTCCATAGTTAACACTCAGTGTAAACCTTTAACCGTGAGAAAAAAATGATGAATATTTGTATGATATTAGTTTGGTCTGATTACACAAGGAGAAGACTTAATAACTGGGTTGTTATAAGAGCAGGATATTTTGTTGATAAGTATGTTTTCATTGTGGTAGTGTGATCAGATTTTGAATAAGAAGTGGGCATAGTAATTGGTTATTACAAGGGCTTGACCATTTCACTGTTCGGGGTGCTTTCAATGAGGTTTTAAATTGTAGACTGTTTTTGATATCTGTTTGGCTGTAGTTGCACAGCTTAGCAACATATAGAGTATTTACAAGTCACCCTTATGGTTTTTAGATTTCTGAGTAAGCAATAGGTATTGGTTCAGTGAGTACATTTCTCCACTGGGTGTGTACCAGTTTAATAATGGGCTCATGATAGGACATCTGTCTAGGATATAATGGATGTTATAGGCAGTCATAAGGTGAGATTAAGCTAACAGTTTTTGATAAGATCAAGTCTGTTTCTTGTAAATGTCCACCCCTTTTCTCATAATTTTTATGTCACAAATTATTCTTTCTTTTTCGGGAGGCACACAGTTCACCAAAGTCAAAGTTAAGAAACTGAAGTGCAAGAAAGTGATGTGTCCAATTAATATGGTTATTTGCAAACTCTGTAATTTTAGTAAGAGTTTGCTCCAGTCTGATTAACTGAGAAAGCTGTAAGTTGCCAAGAAGTGATGAGATGCATTAGATAAGTTTGAGTTATGGTCTTGCTTGTATGTTCTAATGTTTGAATTAGGAATAAAGTCCTACTTTGTGGTTATTTTTTGGACCGCATGTTGGATGTTCTGTTCAAATCAAACTGTGATCAGTTGTTATTCCAAGTAGTTTTGCATAATGTACTAGCTCATTTCTAATAATATTGACTGATAATATTAAGTCACTGTAACTTAATTGCTGGTTTGGAGGAGAACATGACATTAGTTTAGTTTTATTTGGATTTTGAAACATTTTAGATTGTTCCAGCCTGTTTTCAATTTTTGTTAAGGAATGCTGTAGGCCAGTTTGGAGTTATTTGACTGAAGGGACCACACATATTAGTGCTGAGTCATCTGCATATTGGATCAGATTTACTTGATTAGAGGCTTTACATATTTTATTTATAAATATATTACTATTAACATATGGATATACATTTATAAAAGGGAGGAAAGCAGGAAGAACAATAAAATGGACCCCAAATTGAAAGCAAGGACAGAATGCTTGCCCAAAAGGGAAATTAATAATTTTATAAATATACAAGAAAATACAGCTAAATAAGAAAGTGGTGAGAGGGCATAAAAGAATAATAAAATACAGAGCTGCAGAATAAGTGCTTATACCATTTATTCAGTAAGGAGAAATCTAAAAACCATAAGGGTGACTTGTAAATACTCTGTATATGTTGCTAAGCTGTGTAACTTGAGCCATATATCAAAAACAGTCTACAATTTAAAACCTCATTGAAAGCATCCCTAACAGTGAAATGGTCAAGCCCTTGTAATAATCAATTACTATGCCCACTTATTCAAAATCTGATCACACTACCTCAATGAAAACATACCTATCAACAAAATATCACAGTGTACTTCAATAGGGCATCTCTTCATAAAAAAGTTGTTAGTGCCCCTTATTTAGACTTCAGTAAGGCATTCATTATGGCAGCGCTAAACAGATTGGTGGACACAACAGGAAATCCTGAAGTTACTCCTAAGCTTGCAGTATCTGTTTTTATTTGCTTTACTATAGATAAAAGATTTATAGTAGAGCCCATACAGAAGCAACATATGTAACAAGGAGATTGGTACACTGCCTTGTCCTTTCCAGTGATTTTAAAAATGATTATGATTTGGCTGAAGAGCTGGAAATGAAGATGAGATGATTTTCTAGTGATATAATGTTAGTTGAGAATATGAAATCATACATAGCAAGACTGCATAAATGAATTGTTGAAGACATGATAATGTAATGCAGTAAAATAATGGACATTAATGCATATAGTTTTATACATTATTACTAATCATGCAGTCCAGGGTACCATTGAAGAGCCTAGCCCAATTTCCCAATTGCCCCAAAGCTCTGACTGGTTAAGTGACTTGCTCAAGGTCACACAGTAGACAAGTGAAGGCTGAGGGAATCAAACTCTTTACCACAGAAAGCAGCTCATTAATAGCTCATAGCCTTAATCCTCTCTGCTAACTAGAACCTCCAGCTAATAAAGCAGTATGCAATAAATTAGTGAAAATAACAACAAAACACAGGAAAAGAGACTTGTCGGTACTCATGTCAGATAACATAAGTATAAAACAGGTAGCAGGAAAAAGCAACCGTGAGAACCAATGAAATACCAAGGTGCAAAGTAAGAGGTGTCTCTAGCAAAATACAAAAGGTCACTTTCCATGTAAACTGACAATAGTTAAGCCCCAGACTAGAGTATTATGTGCAACATTGAGATCAAAGACATAGGAAAATCAGATAGGCCAAAAACAGGAAAAGAACAGAGACCTACAACAAATGTCATGCAGGCAGTGATTACAAGTTATTAACATTAATATATGAAAAGGAATACATATCGTCCAAGTGAGTATCATATTTCAAATGAAATAATTTATGAAAGCAAGGCCACCTGGTCTGAAGTTACAGTGTTGGTGATTTAATGGAGAATTGAGGAAGAATTATTTTACAGAATAGACATTGCATTAGCTGAAAGACTTCCTGAAGTGGTAGTGCAATCTATAATATGCATGGAACAGCCATTAGACAGTTAGATAATTAAATAAAGAGAGGAGAATAAATATGTCAAAATGAAAAAAATGTTGGGTATGTCAGCTGTCCAGTATGTGCAGTAATATTTGTGTGTGTGTGTGTGTGTGTGTGTGTGTGTGTGTGTGTGTGTGTGTGTGTGTGTGTGTGTGTGTGTGTGTGTGTGTGTGTGTGTGTGTGTGTGCCATACCGCTCAATCTCTTACAGCAAAACATCTGGACAAAGCCATTAATAAAAGTACAACAAAGGCCAAAAAATAGTGACAATTTTTAAATATTGCTCTTGCAAACTTAGAATGTTGATGGAATAGCAGGTTTTTGCATTAGCATGACTTTTTTGAAGAGTATGAAGTCTGAAACTCAAATGCATGACATTATTTTCTAACTTTAGACTTCAATGATTTGCCCACTGTTTACCAGAAAAACCACAATTTTATGAAAATGAGGCAAAAACCTGGATATTCTGCGAAAATCTATACAGCTGAGAGGTATGACTCTATATGTGTGTGTGTGTGTGTGTGTGTGTGTGTGTGTGTGTGTGTGTGTGTGTGTGTGTGTGTGTGTTTATCTCTCTCTATATATATCTATATCTATATCTATATTATTTATCTACCTAGCTATCTATATAGATATATGACACTTAACTGGCTGACTCAGATAGCGGTATGAAAGGAGATATAATCCAGAACATCATGCAAGCTCGGTGAATTTGAAATGAAGAAGAAGCACATGGACATGGCAAAGGCTAACAAGATCTGCAAGAGAATAAAATCATGGAAGCACCAATTAAGCACACTTGTTTTGCAGCAGTCCACTGGAAGCTCTAAACCTATAATTATGTATGACACTGTAAGATTTTAAGTAGTGTTACAAGTCCAGTTTTGTTTTATCTCCATTTATGTTTTGCACAGATAAGGAGTTAATTAAATACTTAATTTCAGATTTAAATGACCACAATCCAATCATCATACAGGCTATCTGTATGGTGAAATAATCTCCATAAATCTATAAAACTGGTTATAAATCTCACAAATTAATTTGGCAAAGGTACAAATTATAATACAGAATGTCAACATATCTTCACTAATGAAGCTAAACAAAACTTCTGCACCATATTTCTGCTGTTTCTTAACTCTAGTCATATTGATTATATTCATTATTTTGACTGAATATTGCTTTCTAAAGAGTTGTGCCTGCAATATCTTCTGTAACGAGACACTAAAAATAAGAAATGTCTTAATAGCTAGATCTGTAACTTCTACTAACATTACTATCCAAAAGTAAATTCCATGCATTTAAGTATTTTCTAAGAATCTGTGATGTCATTGAAGCACGCCAATTATATTTTGAAAAAATAAAACTCATATGAGAAAACAATAAAATCAGCTCCGTGAAATACAGTAACTCAACAAAATAATGGATGCTGTTAAACTGAATTTTATATTCAACAATGTGATTGTCGAAGAGCAAAGAAAAATATTGGTCAGATTCTGAGACATGCTCAAGTTAAGGCACTGTATTAGGTTCATGGATGTCTGCAGAATGACCACAATTCTTAAACAATACCCATGCTTTTGAAATGCACATGAGAAAGTAAACAAATATAACATAGCCAATAACATCCCACATGTAATTCCCAATACTGCATTATAATTGTGGTGAAGGCTGTCATTCCATAATATATAGATTAAGATAATATTTTGCTATGTTAAAAGGCTGAATGATCAACTAAAAGCAACATGTATAATGCAGCATATTTAGCATCATAAGCCTGATATCTTATGTCTCCAAGAAACTAAACTGACTAAAGAGCTAGTGAAAAATGACTTAGCAAGGTGGAACATTTCATATGATGGGGTCTTACTGTAATAAGCCTTCCACATGTGGCATAATACTAATTAATGGTAGACTTAGGTGGCAGAAGTTAGAGGTTAAAACTGTCAAGGATGGAAGATGAGTAATAGTGAAGCAACTACCATCCAAACAGCTTTTAATAGTTTTTTTCTATGCACGTAATTTTGACAAAATTATCCCTTTTGTAAATTTTTATGCAACAGTTCAGAACATGCCTATTATTGGTGCTTATTGGAGATTTTATTGTACTTCCACACTATACACTAGACAGAAATCCACCACCTAGAGATAGAATAACCAAGCACAGAGATCTGATCAAAGAGTGGAAGGATAACATATACTTAGTAAATGCATCTGGTAGAAATAGCCTGTACATGCTTTGCTCCCCAAGAGGGGCCAATAAGCAGATTAGATTATTTCTTGGTGAGGTATTATTTACCGGATAGTGTGAAATCAGTTGATGATTTTCCATGAGCTCTACTCTGATCACTGTCCTGTAATTACAGAGTATTGTGAGGATGACTGACCTTTCCTCCAGAGAAGAAAAAGATCATTTAGTCATCAATGACCCACATCAAATGGCAAAGATAAGAGATTGGTCATTACAGTTTTGCAAAATACTCCTCATCATAAAGATACTCCCAGGGATTCATGAAGCTTGTGCCAGGCACAGGCATAGCGTTGGTGATCTAACACCAAATATGGCCGCTGAGCGATTCAGGTATGAGGGGTTTCCACGTGCACTACTTGCGTACGCCATGCCCACACAGCTCCCGGCACATGTATGCTAATTACCCCATGTGCAGCAACATAGCATGCAAATGAAGGTATATAGCGATTCAGGAAGTGGTGCAGGCATAGTGTAAGCATGCAGAAATGTAAACCAAAAAAAAAAACTGGTTTACATTTTTCAAACATAAAATCAGTGCCATGACAGTGGACCAAACTCATGTATTATACTGTTAATATATGCCAGTGGCTAAATATATAGCCATTGGCATAAAAAAACATGCACAATATATAAAAAAGAACATTTAATGTCATGCCCACACTAACGCGAAGTTAATTCGCAGGGCATCGGTGAGCAAATGGGATCACAATGAAAATATAATTATATGGAATAAAACCGCAATGTAACACATTTCATGAATTCCCCATAATAGGCATGCTACACCACACCATGGAGCAAGGGTTGCTAAGGGGCTGTGACAGTGTTCTGCATGGTAACTAAGAATTAGTAGGCAATGCCATGCAAATGAGACAAGTAATACTGAATCACAAAATCCCTGCCGGCATAAGGATGTACCTCACAGCATAATGCTACAACACCGAGGTGTGGCCTGGAGATAAAGATGACATCAAGAGAGGGGTGTGCCACCTTAGCTGTAAGCACATTGGAGCATTGCTAATCCAGTTTGCCTCTTGCTAAGCAAAGCTGCAGGATAGGGGCGCGTTGAAGTATCCATAGCTTTGCTTAGCTGAGAGCACACAAGGTAACTGAATGTGCATGTGAACGTGGATGAAAACACGCTCAAAACCCGGTAAACAATGGTAGAGCGGTACAGGGTGGACAGGGACACCATACAACAACTTGTTGAGCTGTGCTGGCCACGCTTCAGAGCCAGAAATAACAGAGGGGAACCCATCCCAGTGGACACGAAGGTATGTCTAAGCTTGAGAATACTAGCCACAGGTACCTTTCGAAGGCCAACTAGGGATATCATGGGGATCTCACAGGCATCAGCATCCAGGGTACTCCACCATTTCCTGGATGCCATGTTACCATATGCCAATGAGCACATATACTTTCCCCGAATGCAGGAGGAGTTGGCCAGCAATATGCATCTCTTCCACCATGTGGCAGGCTACTCGGAGGTACTGGGTGCAATAGACTGCACGCACATACACATCAAGTTACTACCCAGTGCGCAGGGTAGGTGATACATAAACCGCAAGGGATACCCCTCCATCAACTGCCAGGTCATGTGCAATGCCCAGAGCATTATCATGGATGTGTGTGCTGGCAGCCCTGGAAGCTATCATGACTCCCACATCTGGCATGCCTCACAGCTGTATCAGGTATTTGCCAGGGGGGACATCCCATATGGCCACCTGGTGGGGGATGCTGGCTATGCACTGGAACCATGGATGATGACTCCCATCAGAAATGCACACACACCCATGCAAGAACACCATAATGAGGCATACACACAAACCAAAATCATCATAAAGTATGTGTTTGGGATGCTGAAATCATGGTTCCGTTGCTTGGACATATCTAGTGGAGCCTTGCAGTACTCTTCAGACATATGTGCCCACATCTTCATAGTATGTGCCATGCTACACAATATGATCCTGCGGAAACAGCTGCAGCAGGGATAGACTAGTGAAGGCCCTCACAGCTAACCACCATTGCCAAGGGCCCAACAGGCACAGAGGTACTCAGACCATGAACACCCTGAGCCAGCCCCAGTAGGCAGACGGAGGCATGCCGAGTATGCCCATACCTTGGCAAAGAGGGAACATATAGCACACACACTGACAGTGTAGGCACCTACGGACTGACATCCTTCTCCACCTGCACACACAGTAAACATGGATGGCACACACACACACAAGACCACCTGTAACTTGTCATGTATAGTTGGTCTACTGTGTGCATCCTACAGAGGCAGCCCTCAACTATTGCACACACAACCGCTATTGGCAC
This sequence comes from Protopterus annectens, assembly GCF_019279795.1. Classification (NCBI taxonomy): domain Eukaryota; kingdom Metazoa; phylum Chordata; order Ceratodontiformes; family Protopteridae; genus Protopterus; species Protopterus annectens. The sequence continues at coordinate 1,380,146,520 of NC_056737.1, forward strand.
AAGGTAAGTCAACACCTGAACAGTAAATTAAGCTATCAGCATGTGCTGATACTGCATGTATAGGTTCATAGGTACATAGGTAGGTATGTGGCTAACTGCCCAAGGCCATTCATATGCCTAGCTGAAATGTGTCAGCTGTCACCACCCCATTGATTAACTAACAGTCCCTCTGTGGAGCAGAGCCAATTGCAGGATCCCTGGGGTGTACCCACTGTTCCCCATCCAGTCTGCAAGGTGTCCCTGGAGTGTTAGTGAGGGGCTCCATATAATGTAATCAGGGATGTAGTTCCAAAGCATGGGGAGTACCTGTGACAGGAATCTGTCACTCCAGCATCTTCCAGTTATGGTTGTGGCAAGGTTCAGCTCATTACAGTGTGTGGCTCACTGTGACATGGATTCCCATAGGTGGAGCATATCCATTAAGCCTGACTTGGACATATCTTTGTTGGGCAGCAAAGATAATCTCTGAGTAAATGAGATGCCACTGAGTAATGCAAGAGTTCATGCAGTCTGGCAGCATAGGACACATGTTGGTGACCAGTAATGCTCTTGGCGAGGTATGTTCGTGGACCCTCCAGCTGTTGGATGTGTCTTCTGAGGTACATCCCAAATGGGTTATCATACTCGATGATGGGATTGATGAGTGATGAGTAAAGGGGCATAATAACCTCAATATGTCTAGATGCGAACCCTTAAGTAATCAGATGGCCTACATAGACAGATGGCCTAAGTACTTTGGAGATGTGATTGTCAAAGAAGAGATCACTATCTAATGTAGTCATCACATACCCATTACCTCATCTGTATTAAAGTGGCTGCCACTCATGTGTTAATATGTGGGTGTTTAGTTTTCCCAACATGGAATGACCATGCAGTTCATGGCCTTTAGCTGGAGGCCATGACTGTGACATCCTGTGTTGGTCTATGTGAGGCCCCTTGAAGGATGTCTGTGACAGCTGGACTGTCAATTATGGCCCCCAGTTTTCAGTAATCGCCAAACATGGTCCACTGTAGTCCACTTATGTTTGCTTGTACCTCTGAGAAGTATATGGCAAACAGTAAGGGTCCCACGACTGAGTGCTGTGGGACACCAGTTGTGACTGGTTAAGAGTTGGACCTGGAGGCTACTAGGCTTACCATGTGGGTTTTGTTTGTAAGCCTGTTGGCAACCCAACCTGTGATGTATGGGTGTATGTACTGGCTGGTGAGTTTATAAAAAATACCTGAGTGGGGAATGGTGTCATAATCCTTAGCGGGGTCCAGGTAGTATGTGTGAACTACCACACCCCACCCCACACCTAAAGTCTAGGTGACTGTAAGATGTCAAACAGGTTCAGTAGGCATGATCTGCACTCATCAAGCAGACCTGGTTTGTGTCGAGTGTCTGGAGGTTCCCAATGTCTCTCTGAATGAGTTCCATGATGATGCGCTCCATAGCCTTGCAGACCTGGCTAGTCAGGCTTATAGGGCAATAGTTCCCAGGGTCCATTGTGGCACCACCTTTGTGGAGTGGGATCACTGTTGCTGTACGCTACTCTGTGGGTATGTAGCCTGTAGAGAGTCTGTGTTTGAACAGTGTGTTTAGGTGAGGGGTTAGTTCATTTGGAGCTCATGTAAGACACAGCCTGGGACACTGTCTGGTCCCATTGAGGCTGTATTTGTGGCTTTGGATAGGGCTGTTTTATCCTGTGTGTCGGTGATTGCCAGGGCCATACATTCTTCTGGTATGGTTAAGGGCCGTTTAGGGGTTGAGAGGGGTGTGAAGTTTGCACTGAACATGTCTGCCAAAATGCTGGCAATATCAATCAATTCAGTGTATACTGTACCAGTCTGCACCAATTCTGAGCAGATCTGAGAGTTCCCACTTAGGTTCTTGACATAGTTAAAGAACACTTTGTGGTTGTCTGTAGGGTCCTTGGGAAATTGTCTTTCGAAGCTAGCCTTGGATGATATCATGAGGGATTGTAGTTTCTTGCTGATATGATCAGGGATGTCTGTCCTTCTAGGGATTTCACTCTTATCTGTACTAGTTATCTCCTACTATTGTAGAGCCTGTGTATGGCAGGGGTCCACCAGACTGGTTTCCTATTCTTGGAGGAGTGAGTTCAGGTTAGACTTGGGATAGCACGATCCATGCATTCCTGCAGATGATCATACAGTGCCTTTGTATAGGTTTCAGCATCTTGGACAGCATTGTCCATTGGCATGGGGGCTGTGAACCGTTCCACTTCGGGCATAAGCAATGTGAAGTCTGCTTTGGAAAAGATTTCCACGGTGGTTTCCTTGTTTGGGGTTGTGGGCGGAATGTGAATATCCAGAGTGAGTAGTCTATGGTCTGATTGAACCAGCGAGGGGTTGACATCGGGTGTGGAACACCGGTCACCCATGTTGGTGATGATCAGGTCCAATATGTTGTTCCCTCTGCTGGGGGTGTAGACCAGTTGTTCCAGGGCATTAGAGTCAAGGAATTCTAGGAACTGCTGGGCAAGGGAGTTAGTACTGAAGTAGTTCTCCCAGTTAATGTTTGGGTAGTTGACATCACACAGTATTAGGGTGCTTGGTAGGACCCGCATATTTCCCAGTGTCCCCAGAAATGCAGAATGTGGGTCCTGGGACATGGTGAGTGATCTGTAGCAAGCTACAATTTGGATTGCAGTGTTGCCCATTGTCACTTTTACTTGGAAGATCTCTGATGCATCGTGCTGCGCCACTAACCTGGAGGTGTGAGTATCCTTGATGAATATGGATACACCCCTGCCTTTTGTGTTCCGGTCTGGGTTCTGTGGCCGAAAGATGTCGTATGAGTTATAGCCTGATGGTGCTGGGGTGCTCTCTGGAGCCTTAAACCGGGTGTCTGTTACTGCACAGATATCGATGTTCTCCATACTGAGGAGTGCCTCGAGTGTTTGCAATGTGAGGTTTAGACTTCTGGCATTGAGTAGCAATACCCTAAGTTTCTGGTTACATGTGCTATGTATGGTAGTAGGTTTGTCTTATGAGCCTTGCCTAAAAGTCCACCTTGCCTAATATCCACTTCTCTACTATTGTTTGCAATCAATGACAGCTGTGCATGTGTACATGTTCTGCAAATGTGTACTGACCCTTGTTACATGGCTGTGCCAAATGGCTATGTGCACACCTACATAGAGTGGATATTGACAGTAGAGACACATTGGTTGAACGTGTAGATTTGTGTAGCCTAACCTCTCTTTGCCAGACTAACAGTTGCTTGGAAATATGTTAATAGTACTGGTAATGAAACAGGGTGCATATCATCTTTAACTCCAGTGTGACATCTGCAGTAGGCATGTAAGATGTAGGAAACTGCTGCCCATGTGTAATAGCAGCTTCATAGGTGATGGCGTACACTATCTGATTATATCCTGATCATGTCGATAGTGGCAGCAGAGTCTATTGATATCTGACTCTGTGTTGGGAGTGGGTGTTTGTGCCCAACAGAGCTCATGGTTCTGTTGGGTATGTGTGCTCATACCCAGACACGGATGCAGCCCTGTTCACACTTGCATCATCTGTAATCAACTATCAGGATGTGATGTGGCCCACAGAGGGGGAATGCTACTAAAGGTAGCTACCATGTTCCTGTAATAGCTAGTGTTGCCACATCCATACCTCAGATATTTACATGTGAGCATCACTGTCTAAAACATCTTCATAAGCAGTAAGCATAGTAAATACAGTACATGGTACTTGTAGTACTGAATGCTCATACAGGCATGTTCACTACTCAGCTACTGGTGTTCACTAATGTCAGCTTTGTGTATGTGGCCATCCTGGGAGAATGCAATCTGTATGCCATGTACACTGCCAAACCCGCCTAACACCATACCCCATACTTTGTCTGGGATGCAGCTACTGGGGTGATCTTGGAGGCAGTCAATACTACACCCATGACTGGACTAGACAGTCAAGAGGTGTAGGTTAACACATGCATCTCATCACCACAACCAACACATACCCTTACCAGAACACAGTAATGACACATGCACATTCCACCAGATATCACACACATCCACAGAGGCCTCTAAGTATCTGGCCAAGCAAGAGGCCTCCCAAGTTGGAATAGACAGACAATAGAATACAAAGACTGTATGACATAGTCCGCATAATTGTGTCACACCTCAGAACATGTGGCCAGAAACATGGCCAACAGTACTCATTTGTGACTGCAAACCCAAGCACCATGTTACACACCAATCTATATGAGGGCAAACATACTGTCAACTGCCTGTCTGCCATGATTAGCCACATACCCATACACTCCGACCACCTTTAGAACTATACACATGTCACTGGCATATGCTATGTCGTTGTGCAGGACCTGTGATGCAGTAGCCTGGACTGCATGGAAACACATGTAGGAACTGTCAGGTCATGTAGCCCATGTGAGTGTGTCCCAAGGCCTGGGTAGCATTCTGCCAGTGGCCAAAATGATGAAGCAGTACAGGGACAAGGATTGTATTCCATAATCGTGACATTTACTGGTGTAATGCAAAGAATATCCAGCATCTATCTGCCTGGGATAACATGGTTGATTGACCATGATGCTTTGCCAGACAGGGTCTGCACCTGTCACCCCTGAGAATCTGGATACTGGCAACAGCCCATGCATCTCCTATAGTGCCGTCATCATGCCAGGTTCAACTGAAAGTCCACTGGTGCAACAGGGACAGCCAAGAAGTCAATTGTGGGTCTTGCTACTCAATGATACAAATCAGGTACTCAATATGGACTCACGGCAATCTGAAACATGGAGAACATACCTGTGCAGTGACTGAGATATGGTTCAATGATTCGGAGAGCACCCCTGCATGACCATGTTATATCACATACCACACATCTTGGCTAACATCCTTTATTGGAACACATGGGCCACAGGTGTGTCCAACTTCTTGAGGGATATGTACACCCCCACGCAAGTTGCACTTGCACAACATAAGATGCATTATGCTGAGCAACTACCGTTGTGCCAAAGTGTAATCCAAATTGCACCTTGTGACAGATCATCCACCATGCCTCAGAAATCCCAACCGTCATTGTGCTGTAATGGGGAATACCAGCTGTGAGACAGAACACCATAATAATGGCCACTCAGCTATCCCATTATGAACCGGGAAGACTCATCATGTACCAACACGTGCTCAATGCATGTTGGATGTCATCAACACCAATGACCTGGATCACCATAGTCACACCAACCGGGCTAACAGTATGCCACACATGGTCATTCTTCAAAGCCAATGTTATGCTCCTTAAGAGCGAAGTGGTGACTGTCATGGCACCCATTCAGATGTACAATGCATGTGCAAATGCTGGGTCCTACACAAATGCACATTAGGCACCCACATGTGTGCAGTGATTGTGCCATTGAAACAGAAACAGGATTCAAACAAACACAACCATGAAGGCAAACCGGTGGTACCCTGCCTTAAACTGTACTACAGAAGGTAGTAACTGTTGCAAGGGTCAACACACATGAGTGGAAGTTGATCCATGGTCAGCCTCAGTAAGATGCAGATACACCATATAATGCCACACAATGCTACTGTGAAACAACTCACCCACATATTGTGAGGCCAAACACAGAGGATTCCGTAGCTGTGTCATGAAACATAATGGCGACAACAACACCTGCTGTGCTTCACAGCACTATGGCATGAGAGGTACTGCACCTACGGAAATAGCACCTGTTCAGCCAGATAGGGTCTTGGATAACATAAACACACTGCCCCCCACAACAGGTACACATTCATATATCCATGTACACTACAGGGCCTCTGTAATAACAACTATGCAGGTACAAGCTGCACTCTCTAATGCCATACATACATGCTGCATGGGACCTGTCCACATTCCAGGTTATATCCTACATAAATGTCAAAACATTCTGCTCCACACATAAACATCTCGTACAATCATAGCTTCATGTCAGGCTGTGTACACACTCAATGGTGCACAGCAACAGTCATCTGTTAATGCTGTCAATATCTGAGGGACCCTGGAATGTGTACAACTGACCTGGTTACAAACAGTGGTATCATTGCATTGCATAACACATAATGTAACTGTGTCAGTACATGGGCACTCTGCACAGCTGTTGTAGGGCTAGGTACAGTCCACCAGTCAAAGGTTACTTGGTGTTGTTCCATTACATGTCATACCACATGTATGGATGTGTGTTGGTGGTCTGCGGACATGGTGGTGTCTGAGGATTACATCCTAGGATGCTGATTTTGACACTGTGACCTGCATCTGGCTCATCTGTGATGATATATGTTGGAGTACTGGTCTATACATGTGAGTAGCCGTTATGGATGTAGGGACACCACCACCTGGAGTGGTCCGTACCAGTGTTATGGCCCACATGTCTGGTTCTGAGTTATATGGTGGTAGTGCTATTGTGCACAACAGAGCTGTCAGCAAGGTGTTCCTCACTGCACAGATGTCAATATTCCCCATTGTAGGTTCAACAGTGAGCAGCTGTGATTACGAGAGCAACACATCTAGCACTGGTTAGCATAAGCATAGAATGCAATTGTCTTCTAGGTGTCAGGATGTTATTCTCTGTTTAGGTCATTTGCCTTGGAATGGCACTATATGGGCAAATGCGAATGAGGTATTATCAACACTCCCTTAAATCATGGATGCATGTGATCTGTGACAAAGGCTTGTCTTCTGTCAGTCATGTCATCTCAGACTGACAGACACTAGACAACCTCGTAATTACAGCAGGGCATTGGCTCATTGTGTTGGTCAAGCAGTTGCCATTCCTAGCATGAAATCACTGCAAGTGGTAGTATTGTGCTTGTTATAGACTGATACATCTAAGGTGTCAGACAGCAGCAGGTGTTGTGTAGATGACCAGTGTCAGATACATGTAGTGCAGCGTTCCTGTTAACAATGACAACTACTAACACCGGAAACCATTACAACATGTTCTGTACGTCTAACTGTATGAGCATGGCCACTGTGGCCTTCTGTGTTTAGAATCAAAGTGCATCCTAAACAGGCCTTGTGCTACTAAGTGTATGAGCATGCCCAGTATAACCTTGTGTATTTGGACTCATAGTGCATTCCAAACAGCCCTGTGCTACCAAGTGTGTGAGCATGCCCACTGACACCTTGTGTATGTTATGTGCTATTATGTGTATGAGCATGGCGATTGTAGCCCTGTATAGTGATAGTAGTCGTCCATTCCACAGAGGGGCATACTTCTGTTCAAGATGGACTTCTACGTTAAACACACAGGTTCACAGCTATGTACATCGTAACTGTCAGCATCCCTGTTGATGTCCGCAATCCTTGAAGGTCATGATGAATGCCTTGGAACGTGTAATCACTGTGGCACAACTCGTAACTGCGTAGTACTGTAATTGTGATCTGTAAATAGGCAGGTGTTCTGATCCCATCACTGGTGTGTGTGTGTGTGTGTGTGTGTGTGTGTGTGTGTGTGTGTGTGTGTGTGTGTGTGTGTGTGTGTGTGTGTGTGTGTGTGTGTGCGTGTCCGTCTGCCGGTGGACAGAACAATGCTTTTTAGAGTACTCACACTCCGTACGATTCCTATACTCAACTTTGGCAAGGCTGATGATGTCACCCATGTAGGAATACACCTCTGGGATTGTTGTGACCCAGTAATCTCGATAGCGCGTTTTGTAACTGCGTAATGCTGTAGTGTGATAAAGTAGTTAGGTCGGTGTTCTAATCCCAGACATGCTGAGTGTGAGTGTGTGTGTGTGTGTGTGTGTGTGTGTGTGTGTGTGTGTGTCTGTTCGCCGGTGGACAGAGCAATGCTTTTTAGAGTACTCACACTCTGTACGATTCCTATACTCAACTTTGGCAAGGCTGATGATGTCACCCACCTAGGAATACACCTTTGGGATTGATGTGACCGAGTAATCTCGATAGCGCGTTCTGCATCTGCGTAATGCTGTAGTGTGATAAAGTAGTTAGGTTGGTGTTCTAATCCCAGACATGCCAAGTGTGTGTGTGTGTGTGTGTGTGTGTGTGTGTGTGTGTGTGTGTGTGTGTGTGTGTGTGTGTCCATCTGCCGGTGAACATAACAATGCTTTTTAGAGTACTCACATTCCATACGATTCCCATACTCAACTTTGGCAATGCTGATGATGTCACACACCTAGGAATACACCTCTGGGATTAATGTGACCCAGTAATCTCGATAGCACATTCTGTAACTGTGTAATGCTGTAGTGTGATCAAGTAGTCAGGTAGGTGCTCTATTCCAAGGCCTAGCAGGTGTGTGTGCTTGTCAGTCATATCCAATGTGTTGGTGGCTGTGACTGGCTAGTCACTGCATGTGTTGAAGAGCGTGTTTTGTTGTTTCCCTATAGTGGCCATAAATGTCACAATCAGCCCAGAGACTGGGTTGGCAAGACATAGCCATACATTTGGCGATAGGCCTGGTGAGTAATGTCAGTAACCCTAATATTACCCTGAATACAGTCTGAACCTGTGTGTCACACAGAAACACACTTGGCTTGGGATTAACATCTGTACATAATACAGGAGTCACTGATGGTTTCCTTTTCATTCTTGTCTAATGCTTTGTTGTCATGAGGTTTGTTCTTGATATATATATATATATATATATATATATATATATATATATATATATATATATATATATATATATATATAGACATTAACACAAATACATCTATGTGATGGAATACATGTCTTATACTGTTGAATGCCTGTGCTGGATGATATGTACATGATAACATCCGATGTAGGTATATCTGCCATGGCTTAGTGGTAAAGCACATTGTCTGTGGTGTGCAGGGTCCTGGTTTCAAGCCTTGCAGAGGCTGGTTGTTTTGTTGCTGGGCAGAACAAGGGCCATTGAATAGGGTGTGAGTAAAGTACTTTTAAGCAGTTGTGTGTGGGTTTGCATGATGGTAAGTAGTGGTTAGTTTTGGGGAGGCTCAGTATGGGTCATGCAACTATGCATTAGCAGGCAATCCTATGCAAATGAGGTAAAGGATAGTGAATCCCGGTTATCCCCAGGGTGTGAGGCAGGTCCCAAGAGTGTATGTGTATAGATAGCCGGGTGCAGGACTCGGATATGGGTGACATCATGGGGGTGTGTGTCAGGCATACTATACGTGGATTGGAGCCCTGTGGCTTGTGATTGCTCCTAGCTTAGCACGGCTAAGCTAGGGCTGTGTCTATACCTGCCTAGTGCAATTGGGAGGGACAACAGCAGTAGGAGAGTAATCAAGGTGAACTAGCTGAGCTGACAGGTGATATGTATCAGAATCAGCTGATTACAGGGGCAGCAGATCAGCCCGGCCCAGAACACTACTATAAACTAAGCAAACACCTTCCCCTCTGTTTTTCCACACTCTACACCACCGGTGTATACATGCAGGGAAATGTTAACAAACAAACCTATGAAATGAGGAAGGCTGCAGCAGGCAACACAGACCAACATATGCAAGAGGCTGAGGGTGGTAAAGATGTGAATGCTGCCGAATAACCCTCAGTGAGGAGACAGAGAAGAGTGTACAGACTCAGGGTAACCTACCGGGGGCTACATGAGCTGGAGATAGTGGAGCGCTATAGGGTGGACAGAGACTTCCTACAGCAGATTGCTGAGCTATGCGGCCACACCTGACACATCAAACAGGCCAAGGGGAACCCATCCCAGTGGATACCAAGGTATGTGTAGGCCTAGGTATACTAGCCACAGGTACCTCCCAAAACACAACTGGGGATATCATGAGGATCTCACAAGCATCAGCATCCAGAGTATTTCACCAGTTCCTGGATGCCATGTCAGCACATGCCAGTGAGCACGTATATTTCCTCAACACATGTGAGGTGTTGACCAGCAATATGTGTCTCTTCCACCAAATAGCAGACTACCCTGGGGTAGTGGGTGCTATAGTCTGCATGCACTTATGCATCAAAGCACCACCTGGTGAGCAGGGTAGGGCCTACATCAACCTTAGGGGCATCCCCTACATCAACTCCCAGGTTGTAAGTGATGCCCAGGGCATTATAATGAATGTGTGTGCTGGCTGCCCTGGAAGCTATGATTATTCAGATACATGGCATCTGACACAGCTGTACCACAGCTTTGCCAATATGGACATCCCCTATGGTCACCTAGTGGAGGATGCTGGGTACCCACTGGAGCCGTGGCTGATTACACCCATCAGAAATGCATACACACCTGAACAACAATGCCATATTGAGGCACACGCACAGGCCAGACATATAATAGAGCATGTGTTTGGGATGCTCAGGTCACGGTTCCAGTGTCTGGAAACATCCAGTGGAGCCTTGCAGTATTCACCAGCTACATGCACCCAAATTGTTATGGTATGTGCTATGCGACACAATATGATCCTGTGGAAACAACTACAGCAGGAACAGCTTGGGGCAGGGACACACAGCCCCCCACCAATCCCAAGGTCTGTACAGGCAGAGAGTGACTCAGAGGAGGAACAACCTGAGCCTGACGCAGTAGGCGGAAGGAGGCATGCTCAGTATGACCTGGCCTTGGCAAAGCCGCAACGCATAGCATATGCACTGACACAGTAGGGACCCAGAGAATGTCACCCTCTTTGACTCGCACAGACAGTAAAAGGGATACCAAACATGACACTACCTGTGCTCAGCCATGTATAGGGAGTGTACTATGTGCATCCCACATAGACAGCCCTCCAGCACCATCCTCAAGTTTGGCACACCCTCAAGGTAAGTCAATCAACCTACCAATTGCCAAATGTAGTAGAATGTGTTGGTACCTGTAGCTATGGTATGGATGTGAGCATGAAAGGGAATTGGGTGGCCGAATGTTAAGGCAGCAGACAGTAGACACCCATAGTGGCACCATGACATCTGTAACACATACTGGAGTCACCATAGTAGCCAGTACTACACAGGGTGACAAAACCCACTGCAGGTAATGGGCTAAGCATCATGTGTGTCCATAAGACCCACACAAGTCTCAACCAGCTGAACAGGTGTAGACCGACACAAAAAAATGCTGTACTATGGCCTCTGAATGTGCCCTGTGGGTAACCCCTCCCACAGACCCACACGAACAGCCTACAGCAGGCCAGGCAGTTGGAAGTAGGTTATGAAGGCTAGGAAGTCAGAAACTAATATGTCGGTAATTAAAGCTAAGATCTGTAGTACACTGGTATGCCTCTAGCCAGCACACTGGGTAAGACTACACACTGAAATGGAATGCCTGACATACCAGTACAGTACTAGCAAATGTGTACAAGTGTCACGTGTGCCCCACATCCAACGTACACTTATAGCAACAGTCAAGTGTGCCCCCCCATTCCTGTGTAGGGATGTAGATACAGTCAGGTGTCCCCCCCTGCTATGCAGAAATGTAGCAACAGTCAATGCCACATGACTGATGGATACCCTGCAGACACAGCATACTACCTGTTGGTGTACAGCACAAAGGTCAGCACCACAGTACAGACTACCTGGACATGTAACACATGCGATATAGATGGCCATACAGGGCATGCTCACACACTTGAAGGTATGAAGAAAATGTCAGTCGACAACATACTGAATGGTCATACTGGGCATGATCACACAAACACATAAAGGCCATGTCTAAAAACACCAGTAGTCCGGACATATCTGACGGTCACAGTTCTTAGTGCAGACACATGTCAGTATGCACCATGCCTGCCTTGCACACACAGTGGATAGGAATACAGGCATATATGTAAGGACAACACACTATAATATGTCTAAGGTAGACAGACATAGATGTGTGGAAGAGGGTGACCATGACAAGGAGCCATCTGTGCCTCTCCCATCCAGCACACAGCCAAAGGGCCCCAAACACATGAGGTGCAGATGTCATTCACTGCAGATACTAGCCACCTGTATCTGTCAGCATGTCAGACTATGTGGTGCACATGCCAGCTGTGCAACATGACTGTACAGGGAAGTAGTCATCTAGTAGCTGTATACACATACCTGTGACATATGGCCCAGTGTGCACCCGCATGTGGCATGTCAACCCCTACATGACTGGGTTATGGCCCATGCACACACTACCCTCCCATTGCAGTATTATGACAAGCCTGCTGAGGTCATCCATTGTGAAATACAGCTCTGGGAGAGATGTAGCTCAGTAATTTCCATGGCACGTCCCATAACTGCATACTGCTGTAGTGTTATATACAAGGTAGGTAGTAGTTCTAACCCCAGACTTTCCAACTGTGTGCGTGAATGTGTGCGCGTCTGTCTGTCTCAGACTGTGTAGAGAGAAATGGTTATAGGCTACCCACAGTCTGTACAAATCATATACTCATCTTTGGCAATGCTGCTGATGTCACTCACCTAGAAATACACCTCTGGGAATGTCGTAGACCAGTAGTCTCTGTTGTGCGCTCTGTAACTGCGTATTGCTGTAGTGTGATAGAGTAGCTATGCCAGTATTGTAATCCCAGACTTGCCAACTGTGTGTATGTGTGTGTGTGTGTGTGTGTGTGTGTATGTGTGTGTGTGTGTATACGTCTGCCTGAGGACAGACCAATGCTTTTAGAGTATTCACACTCCGTACAAGTCATATACTCACCTTTGGCAATCCTGCTGATGTCACACACCTAGAAATACACCTCTAGGACTGCTGTAACTTAGTATTCTCCGTAGCGCATGCTGTAAATGCGTATTGCTGCAGTGTGATACACTAGATAGGTAGGGGTTCAAATCCAGGACATGGCAGGTGTGTGTGTCTGACTGTCAGAGACTGCGTGGGGGTGGTTCTGAGTGTCTAACCACTGGACATGTTGGGGAGCAGATCTTGTAGTTTTCATATATGGTGTCCATCTTATGACACACAGCCCACCTCACGAGGTGTACAGATGTCAGTCAGCCACTGGACTGTGTTGGAAGCCATACCCCTACATCTGGCAAAAGGCCTGGTGAACAAAGTATGCAACCATACTAGTACCCTATATGTCCTGAACCCATGTGACATACACAAACATACTTGCCTAGGATATCCTGCTATGTTGCTAGTACCATGCACATTGATGACAGATAGTAGGCATGGTGTGATTGTAGTGGGCTGCAGAGGACATGGCACCCAGTACAGTGGTACAATAGGCAAATAATTGCAGACAATGTGTCTTCACTATGTTTTCTACTGGATGCCTGCAACATATGTGGTGCCATCAAATGAGATCCACAGAGGCCATACAATGCCATACACATGTGCCCTGTATGGACCGATACCACTGAAACCAGGGAATACCTGTATCATGCTATCAATGCAGGTGCAGGGTTGACCTGCTGACTATAAGCAGGTTTCACCACAACAGGCCAGTATTGGCATATCGGAGGATAACAGTCTGTGTACACAACATGTGCCTGCCATACCAGGTGCACCTGTACATGTCACTGTACAGTATTGTGGGACATGCACATCCCAGGCAATGTCCATGTCAAGGACTATGAAACACAAACATGGCATGCATTGCAAAGCTATGGCCATACACAATGGTAACCAGGATGTCAGGGCAGTTCATGCAGTACCCATCTGTGTGGGACATTGCAGACACAACACCCCTGTACCACACTGCACACCATTGTCGGGTGGCGTGATGCCAAGGATTACCCCTCACCCAGCCTTGTACAGCCATCTTGCACAGCCAACCACTACACACCCATGAAGCAATGCTTACATGCATGTCAGTACTGGCACCTTGTGTCTGTGTGTGTGTTATGATGCTCGCAAACACAGTCACTCCCAGTAAAACCCCCATTGTCATACCAACAGATGTCAAATACATTCACATGCCCTAGCCCATATAACCTCCATATATCCCCTGTGGTGCATGTAGTACCTGTGCATTACTGCAGTGTGGCAAACTAATTAGTTAGGAAATGTATTTCTGGCCGTGGCAAAGAGTGTGGTTGTGGTGACAATGGCATCAGTTCACCTGGACAGCCATGTATGCTACACCTAATGTATGTCTACTATATCTCTGTTGCACATGTCTCTCATCAACACACATATATGTTCTTACAGCATAGGTTCATAGGTTCATAGGTAGGTTCTAGGCTATCGGCCCAAGGGCCTACATAATCCTAGCCAACAAGGTTTCCTGACTTACACCTCCCAAAAAAGTTATTTTCCTGTGCCACTGTCGAGCAGAGACACAGAAGTGATCCCCGGAGTGTATTTCCTATTTCCCATCCACTCATCAAGATTTTTCTTGAAGAGTGCTAATGAAGAACTTTGCTTGACATAGATGGGTAGCCTATTCCATAGTATGGGAAGTCTCTGGGGCAGGATTCTATCCCTCCAGCATGTCCTGTTTACTGTGGTGACAAGGTTTAGGTCCCTAGAGCGTGTAGCATGGAGGGACTGGGATTTCTTTAGCTGTAGCATGTCCAACAGCTCTGGGTTTGACATAGCTTTATATGTTAGGCAGAGATCACCTCGGAGTAGGCGATATGCTACGGAGTAAAGCTGGAGTTTTTTGAGGCGGTCAGTGTAGGGCATTTGTTTGAGGCTAGTGATCCTCTTTGTGAGGTACTTCTGTGGTCTTTCCAGCTGCTGCAGATGTCTTGTGAGGTACATTCCAAAAGGGCATTGTACTCTATAATGGGTCTAATGAGTGTTGAGTAGAGGGGAACAATGACTTATTTTTTCCTGGATGAGAACCCTTTTATGATGAGGTGTGCCACGTAGAAGGAATTCCTGACTACTGTGGCGATGTGACTATCAAAGGAAAGACTACTGTCCACCTGGGTCCCAAGGTCTCTTATCACACATTCGGTGTTAAGTAGATTGCTACCTATGTGGTAGGTCATGGGTACAGAGTTTTTACCAAAGGGGTTGACACTGCACATTTTGGCATTGAGCTTGAGGCCATGGCTCTGACTCCAGGCATCTGTCTTAGTGAGGCCCTTCTATAGGATATCCACATCATTTGGGGACTTGACTATGGCTTCTAGTTTGCAGTCAACTGTGAACTTCATTAGCCAGAGGCCTTCTGTGTTAGCCTGTACTTCAGAGATGTAGATATCAAACAGGAGAGGTCCCAGGACGGAACCCTGTGGTACTCCACTTGTCACTGCTTTGAGGTCAGATTTGGAGTCTGCAACTTTTACAGTGTGGGTTCTGTCAGTGAGCCAGGTGGCAACCCATCTTGTGACATAGGGATTTATATCTAGTTTAGTGAGTTTAACTATAATTCCAGAATGGGGGATGGTGTTGAAAGCCTTGGCGAGGTCAAGATAGGCTGTGTGAATGACCTTACCCCCATCTACAGCTTTGGTGACTGCCTCAAAGATGTCGATCAGGTTCAGGAGGCATGATCTGCCTTTCACAAACCCAAACTGGGTGGGATCCAGTGTTTGGAGGTTACCAATGTGTTTGTTTATGAGTTCCATGATGATATATTCCATGGCCTTGCAGACCAGGCTCACCAGGCTAATATGTCAATAGTTCCTGGGATCAGTGGTGGCTGTCCCTTTGTGGAGTGGGATAACTGTTGCTGTGCGCCATTCAGTGGGCACAAAGCCTGATGCAAAGCTATTATTGAACATGGTGCACAGCAACATGTCGGCTTTGTGGCACATGTAGTAACTGCATGCATTTGTAATAGTAATGACTACTCAGCCAGGGGTTTGACCTCTGTACTGGTAGGTGTGTGACAGACTATGCTTAGGTTTTAGTCTCCAAGGCCTTGTCTTATGTATGTTGTCTGTCCCTCCCACACACTCTCTGGTGGATGTGGAGGCGTACACCTGCTCAGCAGCAGCATGTGTGTTGTAAGTGATGGACATGATCAGGTGATGGCCTCTGCACCTATTGCAGTCCTCCTCTAGCTGATTGCATGTGGAACAGCTGTGATGATGTTCTCATAGCCATTCGCATGATAAACACAGTACAATATCTATGAACATCATGTTGGTGTTTGGCCATGACAGTCGCTGTGAGTGGTACCTGGATGTGGTGTTTGGAAATGGCATCTCAGATGATATTTGGATTTTACTCAAACATCATACACAGTGGGAAATAGCCTAAAGTCAGGAGGGTGATGTGCCAGACATGACTACAGCATGTAAGTGTAGCTATGCTTCATTGAGACTACTGCCTGTTTAACATGTTGTGTGTGGTAATGGCTATTCTGCATGTTTTATAACATTCATGACAGTGATCTGTTCGTGAGGGACCCCCATCTGTAGGGCCATCTGTGGACTAGTCAGTGTGTGGAACCATTTGTTTCCTGTGTTACACACTGAACACAAATCTGTGCAGAGCAGGAGCATTGTGTGAGGATTGCTGCCAGTACATGGTGATAGGGATGTGTTACTTCCATCGCATCCCTACCTGGACATATGTCACATGACAATGGGCCATTGTTCATAGCTGCAGTCACATGTCTTCTACACTTTGTACAGATGTCATGCAGTATATATGCATGTGTTGTGCTCCCTCTGCAAATGTATACCATCTGTTGTGTTAGGTTTATGGTCATATCTATGCATACTGTTGTAAGTAATCCTGAATGCTGTTATCTATTACTAAGCCATATCTGTGTTTAAACTGCAACACCATAGGCTGTATGGGTTTGGAGGTCCTGGCAGAACCTCCTGTCCCACTTCAGCTGCCAATGGCACCGGGCACCAGCACATCTGAGGCCCAGCCTTGGACCTCAACCTCTGTTGGCTCTGCAGCACCTTCTGGTGGTACCAACACTGAGGATGGGGACTGTTTGTCCTGGGAGCAGGGCCAGACAGGAACATGTCTGCTGTCATGTGGTCCCAAACATGGTGCATTGGGGGCTCAATAAGGGGTTCTGAGGCCAGATACACAAGCTCAAGGGCGGAGTGTCACATTTACAGGGTGAGGTTGCCCCTCCTGGACAGCCCCCAGCACTGCCTCCTTTGCAGCTGTTTTGGTGCAGTGGTGGCTGCCCATGGCTGGGGACCTCTGTCCCACTGTTCTCATGGCCTTGTGAATGCCAAACACCCCTCCATGTCCGAGGTGTATCCCCACACATGTCATATATCGACCCTGTATGCTGTCTTGTGTGTGATCCTACCTTACCTATCCTCCACAGGCATACCTACTCTCCTTCCCCACATCCCACTCTCACCCTACGGAAATATAAGGCAAATCGGTTCCAGGACAACATTTGCCCCATACATAGCTGTCCATTTCACACATGTACCCACTGGACACATGTAACCCTTGTAATATGCATCACAACATACTCCTGTTATCCTCACCCCTGTTCCTCAGGTGCATGTTCCTGGTATGCACATCACTCCTAAATGTTCCAGGTACACGTGATGTGGATGACTCCATTGTACACACAACACTACTGTTCCCTCTCTGGTTACCCCATTTACCTTTATCATGATGATGATGTTGCACACAACCCCTTGCAAGAGTAATGTTCTCACATAATGATTGGACAGGTACTGTTGTGTTAATGTACATTACATGCACAGAGTGATGTATACGGCCAATGTATAACTGTTTGCGTGTATGACTGACACATGTCTGTCTGAGGGAGTCTTGATATTACATAGGACAACACCACTACATAGTACAGGCATTGCTGGTGTTTCCCTTTTCATTCGTTTGTAATGCTTTGTTGTCACATGGTATGTTCCTGATATATCTCTATATATGTATGTACCTATATGCTGGACATAAACACTCATACATACATCTACATAATGGAATACATTCCTATACTGTTGAATGACTGCGCTGTATGATATGTTTGTGGTAATGTCCGATGTCTGTATATATGCCATGGCGTATTGGTAAATCACATTAGCTGTGTGTGCAGGGTCCTGGTTCTGAGCCTTGCAGAGGCCATTTATTTTGTTGCAGGGCAGAACAAGGCCATTGGATACGGAGGGATTAAGGCACATGAAAGCAGTTGCGAGCAGGTGTGCGTGGGGTTGTGTGGTGTTATACAATGCTAACCTCTGGTTACAGCGTCTTACACTCAGTTAGCCTCTACATTGTTTTACCAGTGTAATACTCACATACTGGCGGCCAAACAGGCTTACACCCGCTTGCTCCTGCACTTGCAAATGCACTGACATTGGTGCTTGCATCTGACACTCTCACCCCTGGGTGGGAGCGAGGGCCACAATATTACCTTGTGATGCCTATTACATCAGAATACATGCCTACAGTATTGGGAATGGTTGCCCATTAGGCGACAGCATGCTGTTCGACTGTACGGAATCAGCGGCCTGTCCAGTGTTTTATTCATATTATTTGTGCGTTTCTCTTACAATCTGCACCCATCTGGCAGATACATGGGAACTGAGACTCTTAAATACAGACAAGTAATTGGGTTTTGGGACCCACATCTGTCAGCCGAGTCATGCTACTGCATACCTATTATTCTATCATCTTTCTAAGGTAGTCAGTGGAATATGTGCTTTCTGTCCCTATCAGACCTCTCATACGATTGGGGAAAAATGAAGACTGAATCAGGAACATGGCATAACAACATCAGGGACACATTTAAATTATTGGTGCTATCAACCTGACACATTGACAGACTCAGAGCATATGTATTCATACACATTGTCTAAAGTACATGCTGTTTTGACTCTTAATTGTTGTCGATATTCATTACGTGTAATCCACCACCTTTCCTCCTAATATCATTAGTTCTAGGAGGGTTTAGGTGGGACAAAGTTAGAATCTGAGTTGAAGTCAGGGACGTCCCTGGTAATTGGGGACAGTTCAATGGTATGGTCCCTATGTGTTCCCCCAATGGTTTACAGCCTATCCAGTGGATGTGCTCTTAGGGGTTGGGAGGTATGGGCGTCAGCTATGCCCATATCGGAATATTACTTACATCCCTGGGGTGGTCCTAATACAGCTCTGCCAGCCAACACCTGCAAGCCTAGACCCATAATCACATACCCATAGTTCCCCCACCTGCCACTCCTCTACAGCAGTCATCCTTACTCTGGATGCAGGTGGGGTATAAACACACCACTACACACTGCCCACTCTCCCCATGTCGGGACACATGTCATATGTTGTGTCGACCCATGGGTTATCAGGCTTGCACAACCTACTGGTCCGTGTACATATACAGCCTGGTCTGATAAATCATTACCGGGACTGGCTCTGATCATTAATTTTTGGTGTCCCACAAGGGACATTGATGTCTGTGTTTCAAGATTAGACCTTGCAGGTCTCTCCTACTGGAAGTATCCTGCCTGTGGTCTGGGAAGCAGTGGTGTGTTTACCTTTATTGTGTGTCTGTATGTCTCACCGGCCTAGCTGGGGGGGGGTGATGCTATGTGTTACACGTTTGTTTATTGGACCTCCCACCACCATATGCACGGCCTGTGAACATATGTTACACGTAACTGCTGTATCATATCCTAGCTATATACATGTGTATATTTACTGTCACATATATATATATATATATATATATATATATATATATATATATATATATATATATATATATATATTTACATTAATATATACAGATATATCTGTATATGTATGCATACATGTATATTTATATCTTGATGTATATATATATATATATATATATATATATATATATATATATATATATATATATATATATATATAATCTAATGAACCAAATCCAAAATCCAAACTTGTGAAAAGACTAAAAGTGGCAAAAGACGAGCTAAGCCGGTAGACTGGACCACAAATTCTGCACACTCAATAGCAGTTTTATTAACGGTTTTATTAGAAGTGAGCACTTTCGGTAGAGAGCAATCTCCCCACCTTCATCAGACAACAACTTGTTACAAAACCATCTTCTTATATATCCGTGACATCATTTCCATCATTAACTTAATTGCTACTAAATTAATTAATGCATAGATAATTGACTGTGTTTTAAAAGACTTTATAAAATGTTCACTTTAAAAAATCTTTCTCAGACTCCATTAAGTGGCACGCACAAGACTTCGATAAAAAATCTTTTGACATCTTGAAACATCTTTTAACATGTTTTATGATTTAAAAATTCATGAAAAAAACATAAAAAGTATATATTTGTGTTTATATATATAATGTGTTAATATTTTAACTATTTTGCATATTGTAAAGATTTAAACTATACATTTGAAGGCTATATATTATTGAAAAAAGTTGTGTACTGATACCATGGTGTAAATGCACTATGGATGAATATAATATAAATGTACACAACCCATTGTTTATACTATGTACACTATATATATGTTTTGCAGATGACAAAAACAAACAAACAAACAAATCCTGGTGTGATCGTCCATCAATTGATTGTTATATATTGTGTGCATTGTACTAAGAAGAACGTCTTTGTAGTAGAATACATGGTGCTGTGATAATAAGATCGGTTATGTCATCATGCAAAAAGGCTCTTTAGATATTTATGCATGTATAGATATAACAACATAATATCTAGATGTAGTATGGAGCAGTCATAAATTCATTGTGGTATAAACTTATACATTTTTAAAATATTCGTGATTTTTGTTCATCAGTTTAACAATCAATTGATGGACGATCACACCAGGATTTGTTTGTTTGTTGCAATTAAGTTAATGATGGAAATGATGTCACGGATATATAAGAAGATGGTTTTGTAACAAGTTGTCTGATGAAGGTGGGGAGATTGCTCTCTGCCGAAAGCGCTCACTTCTAATAAAACCATTAATAAAACTGCTATTGTGTGTGCAGAATTTGTGGTCCAGTCTACCGGCTTAGCTCGTCTTTTGCCACTTTTAGTCTTTTCATATATATATAATCTAACGACATATGGGTCTATGGTTGTCTGCATATGTATATGTTTATATGTGGGTATGTATCTGTATTCTTTCTCTGTATGTATACATTCGTACTACTGTGAGGGAGAGGCATATCTCTATGTCACTATGGGTAGATATACACACACATACCTCTACATATATACGTCTACATCTGGTTATTCCGTTCCTTGCCATATAGATTACACTTTGCTTTAGTGGGTCTCACAGTGGGTGTGGCTGCTCATTGGCCGATGCCTCTGCCCAATGAACACATTCACTTGCATCCCTAGGGCTGTCCATATAGGCCCACATCAGCCAACACCTGCACACCTAGACCCATAGGTAGCTACCTATATTTCCCTCACCCTTGCCTGCTTAACAGCACCCATCCTTACTCTGGGTCCTGGTCTGTTCTGGACACACCACTACATGCTGCCCACTCTCCACTTCATAGGTCTCATTTCATACAATTGTCTCAGCCCATGGGTCATCAGAGTTACCCACCCTTGTATTCCGAGTCTGTGTACACCGCAGACAATATGGCCGGTCTATTGCCTTTATTTGGTTTGTGCAAATTATGGGGTGTCCCGCAAGGGATGCTCCAGTCTGTGTTCCAAGATTGCAATCCATGGGTGCACTGTGTACCCCCCCACGGTTCTATCCTGCCTGTGGTCTGGGGAGCAGTGGACTCTTTACATTGTTTGAATGTATGTTTCCCGTGTCCGGCTGGTGGAGGTGGTGGAAGGGCATAATATGTATTTCATGTTTCATGCCTGGGCTCCTTACTTCCATCGGCATAGCTTGTGAATATATGTCATTCCTGTGTGCTGTTTCCTATCATAGCTGTATATCTCTGTATATCTATGCACACACACACACACACACACACACATATATATATATATATATATATATATATATATATATATATATATATACATATATAATATATATATATATATATATATATATATATATATGTATATATATATATATATATATGTATAAAGATATATATATATATATATATATATATATATATATATATATATATATAGATGTCTATACATATATATATATATGTGTGTGTGTGTGTGTGTGTGTGTGTGTGTGTGTGTATGTGTGTGTGTGTCTGTAAACCCATACCAATGGTGTTTATATATGCTTCCCTGCATACTAGTGCCTTATTCATTATGACACTGACACTTCACTCCAGTTATCTTGTAATCGATATTTAGCAGGTTATACAGGGGACAGATGTCACAATATGTTCATGTATGGATTGATTACCGATGGTAACTGGAATGTGATACAGTGGGATTCGGTACAAAAATGTCTGTTTGTTAGGGGGTTGCTGTAACAAATGCACTATTGCTGTGCTGCTCCATATGTATATATGCCCATATACCCATGGCTTCTGGTTCCCCAAACACACACCCCAACGCCTCCCTAACACTGCTGTCATCCATTCTCCTGTTGGATGTGCGGTGTATCAACACCACTACACACTGGCCACTCCCTACTCCTATAGAGCCATCCCATTGGTTTACTCACTCCACATATCTTCAGAACTCCCATACGTTTAGTCCACAAACATTGGTAACGTGAGCGTCCAAAGGAATACTATTTGCAATTACTGTGTTGCCCCACATGGAACACGCATGTGTTTATGGCAAGATTAGACTCTATAGTTCATTACATCCTTACTCCCGTTAACATACCACTACAATTAATTAATATGTATGACTATGTGATAACGCACATGTTACACATGGGACCCTAATTATGTACGTGTTCAGTGTATTTCTTTTAAAAATAGACCAGTTTAGCACTTGGCGTTGCCGTAGCAAGCAGATCACAGGAATGATTCCATGTGTGGAGAAGCACTCCCATTTGATTATCGTCAGCACAGCACTGACTTTAGACACTGTACACACATCTGCATTTTAGCTGTTTCGTCCCATCCCTCTTCTGCACAGCCTATTATTCCATCTACTGTCGATGTTTGTATGTATACATTCCTGTTATCTATGTCTACAAATGGAATGCATGTGTTACAGAGAATGCACTTCTATATATTGATGGCTGCATGTGTGTATGCATATATACCTATTACAAACTCGCTGACCTCCACGGGGTGGTCAAATTAGAACCGATCCATCCAACCCTGGCACGCCTGGATCCATAATTTCATACCCATAGTTCCTCCACCCCACCCGTGTTTAACTTACATGTGCAACTTCCAATATCCACTTATTATCGCAGCCATGGCACACCTCCAAACATTTCCCTCTCCAAAGTGTTTGGGGCCCTACACATATGTTGTCCTGCCGTGTGTATTCTCAGGCCCTCCCATCATTTAGTTGTTGAACATACCTGCCCTTGCTTGTGTAATGGATGATGCCCAAATGTGCCTTAGAATTTTTGGTAGTCCCAGCAGGGACTACTCTCTGTCTGTGTGTAAAGTAGACTTAGCAATTCAACAATGTTACTCCCACTGGTAAAACCCTGCCTGTGGTGTGAGTAGCAGTGCTCTGCTCACTCCTGGCCAGCGTTTTATGACATACGCTGACAGCACTATATAATACCATAGTTGCTGTTGATTCCCTTCTCATCCCTTGTCTATGCTTTATTGTTACGACATTCATTTATCATATATATATATATATATATATATATGTGTGTGTGTGTGTGTGTGTGTGTGTGTGTATATATATATGTATATATATATATATATATATATATATATATATATATATATATATATATATATATATATATATATATATATATATATATATAGATATATATATATATATATATTACATCTGTACATACTTATATACATTTCCTATGCTGGGCACTGCTTACACCCGCGGAAGCGCACTCGCATATGCTTACTGTGTGTTACATATGTTTATTGCTGCTTATTTGTGCTTACTTGTGCCTTCTTCATTATGACAGTACCACTTTGATTGAAAGGATCTGGTTGAAAGTCCCATGCGATACTCAAGTTTACTTTTACATGTCATTATGTCAGTTTTACAGCAGAACGACATTCATTCCACAAGAAAAATGATATGTGCTATAGTCGAACTTGAACCGTTAATGCCTGTTCATTAGGCGGATGCTCTAACCACTACACTATTGCTGTTCTGCTTCATTTATATGTATACCCATGGTTCATAGTTATCCAAACACACGCCTCAACACTTCACTAACACAGCAGGCATCCATTCTCCTGTTGGGAAAACCGCAGCACTACAAATGTGCCATTCCCTAATGCTCTGGACCCGTCCCGCATGTTGACTCACTCCAAGTATATTCAGACTTCCCAAGCCTATAGTCCCGGCACATAGATTTTTATGATGGTCATGGTGTTCATATGGTGATCTGGGTTTAGGCTCATTTGACTGGGGACTGGTACTGCCCTGTACCAGTTTGAAAGTCAGACTTAACATGTGGACAAAGTTGCTCCCACTGTTAGCATCTTACCTGTGGTTATAGACACAGGGGTTTTGCCTACCTCTGGCTGGCTTGATATGTTAGCACTAGATAATACAAGTGTTCCGCTGCTGTTTTTCTTCACATTTGTTATGAATGTGTTAGGTATAACTGCTGTGGCTTAGTGGTAATTCACATTGGTTGTGGTGTGTAGGGTCCTGGCGTTGAGCCTGGCTGAGGCGGTTTATTGTGTTGCTGGGCAGAACAAGTGCTGTTGGACAAAGGGTGAGTAGAACACTTTTCAGCAGCGGTTTTCCATTTTGCCATGTTTAACCGTTGTTTCCTGTCATGCAAACACCTTCTGCATTCTTATTGTGATATGTCACCCCAGTTCACATTTCAATGGTATTATATCATTATACAGCATAAAAGAGCAGGATATGCTAGTATACGGATTACATGTCATAAATGGTGTGCGCTGCAGTCGAACCAGCAATGTCTGCTCGACAGGCGGATGCTCTAACCACTACACTACTGCTGTGCTGCTTCATTTACATGTATACCCATGGTTCATAGTTACCAGAACAAATGCAGCAGTCATTCATTCTCTGGTCAGAAATATACCACACCACTACACATGCACCACTCCCTACTGCTCTAGACATGTCCCATATGTTGGCTTACTCCAAGTATATTCAGATGTCCCAAGCTTATTGTCCTGGGACATACGTTCATATAATGGTCAGTTTGTTCAATAAGTCTTCCAGTTTTTGGCTTGTCTGAATGTAGACTGTTTGAAAGTCAGACTTAGCACGTGGACAAAGTTAGTTCCAATGTTAGAATCCTACCTGTGGGTGGGGATGCAGGAGGTTTGCTCATCTCTGGCCAGCTTGATATGACAGCACTAAATAATACGGGGGGGGGGGGATTCAGCTGCTGTTTCCCTTCACATTTGTTATGACTGCTTTATTGTGACCATGTTCATTCTTCATGTACACACACACACACACACATATATATATATATATATATATATATATATATATATATATATATATATATGTATATGTCTGTTCATACACATGCATATACACCTACATACTTATTTACATTTCCCATACTGTTGAATGACTGCCACTTACCGCCGCCCCTATATCCGATGGCCATTATTCTGGGCATCATATAAAATTAGCAGCCCTTGCATGGTTTGGACCCAGGAATGGAAACACCTTGGTCACCGGTTTGACCACTACACCATCTGTGGTACATTCTGCATGGATGGTAGTTAGGTTATATGACTTTACTACAGGCATTCCACACTACTGGCAACAAATGTGACAGTCGGTTGGTGTACATATGTATAGTACATGTTAATGTTCATATGTTTCTGAGAGACATATGTATACATTTGCAAGTATACATATTTATAAATAGGACACATACTTGACAACTACTTATATGCATGTATGTGTGATGTATAGCTGTAGCTATGTATATATAAGTATGCACATTTATAGATGTATGACTACATATCTGGGGTTGTACATGGCCATGTATATGAACACCTGCATTTGGGAGGGACGTGTACCATTTGTATACAGGGGTTGTGTGCATCATTACGACGTGGAACCTGGACAAGGTATACAATTTGTGGACATGTACTATTTGGACGATGGGTATGGGGAAGCTTCTAGGGAACATGTGAAAGGTATATATTCCTGATAATACACATGGGGAGACATGCATTATGGTCAGGTGTTTAATCCCGGGTCATAGGTTATGCAGGTCCGGCTGGAGGCTGAGCAGGGTTGTGGACAACTACTGCTAATGCAACTTGTGTCCGGATGTCTACGGGGCTGGACATCGTGTTGTGCCACCAAGTCTAATCTTTAGAACAGACACTTATCCCATGAGGGATGTCCAAAAATTGCGGATGCCAATGACTCCCCATTCTTTTGGCATTATGAAAATGAGGGAGAGTTATACATACATGGGATACCTAGTTTGCAAGCCTGAGACTGCCTAGGGTGAGACGGCCTACTAGATATGAGTAGGAGGCACTATGTGCAGATATAGCTGGCCCAAGCTAGCAGCCCGAGTATGGGTGGTTTTGGTGGACGTTCAGCAAGGGGGTGGTGTGCTGTGGAGGGGATGATGGGTATCCAGTTATGTATCCAGGTGTGTAGGGGTTGGATGGCTCAGTTCAGGCCAGACCATTATGTGTGTGTGAGCCTTTACCGTTTCTGTACATGTGTATCACACGTTTTAATGTTCATATGTTTGTGGGATTTTGTTCTGCAGTATGGCCTGTCAGGGTGTATTGGGGATGTGAATGTATGTTCTTTGGTTTCCTTTCTGATTCACCCACTGCTCCCTCGTACACCTCCAGTTCACCTATTGTACATCCGACCCTGTCTCCCCTTGGTGAATTATTACATAACCCGTCACCCCCCCCAAATTCCACAAACACACCATCCATCCCTTCCCTGATTGCTGGCCCATGGCACAGACAGTACATATTGCGTACTTCCACATGCTGTACTTCACGCACATAGGTACACGCAAATACTTATCTTTCATGACATAGTAGGTTGACCCGGGTAATACCCATTCATCTTTGGGCTGTCCATACAAGAACAACTCAGACTGCGAATGGCCAGTTATTGAGCAAATGCTCTGACCATTGGGCTAGGCTTAGCAAAGGGCAGTGGCGCACAAATACGCTATGTTTCGCTTCCACTTGGTATAACAATCAACACTACAATGAAATATGGGCATAGGGTTTTAAATGTCATTGTTCAAGGGACGGGGGCTCAAAATTCAGCTACGTGCTTTTGTGTTTACTTTTTATTTTGGTGTTTGCGGAACTCTCTTGTATGCTTTGCATACATTTCAGTTTCCACGGACACTGACAGGAGTGATTACTATTAGAGGCAGGCTGTACTAATCAGCATTTTAGGTTGCGTGTCTGTAGCCGACATGTTCACGCCTCTGTGCAGTGCTTAAACACGCCACCTGCACTCACGCAAGTTTCCTCTGCATGTGGACTTTGCGGCAGTGTGCCTTCATTAATATGCACATGGTGCTGCTGCGCCATCTCTATGCCATATGGTCAGTGCAAGGCTAACACCGTCCTTGCGCCAAGCTTCATGAATCCTGGGGACTATTATGAATAAGTGGGAGACATTAAAAGGGAATTTGCTAGCCTTTATAAGATATTTGGGCTTCATGGCAAAGAAGGCAATGCGAGAGACCTTAGTTGGTATGAAAAGTAAAATTCTAGCCTTGCAAAGTACCACCCCCAAAAGATATGTAAGAACCCTAGTCTTTGTGCAGAATTCCAAAGCTTGAAAAGCCAAGCTAAATCTCTTAACTATGTATTACAGCACCAGACATGGAAAAGTGTACGTGAATTTTACTGGGCTACAGATCTCTTAAATTATTAGCATTGCACACCAGAGAAAGGAACAAGACCAGGCTAGTTTAACAGTAGTAAATAACAAGGGAAAGCTTGAACAAACAGCATAGGAGATAAATAAACCACGGTACACTTCTATGAACAGTTTTGGCCCCAGATGAACAGTAGCTACATTTTAGGGGTAGAATACCCAGGCCAATTGTAAACAATATGCAAAAGGAGAAATGAAATGAGTAAACAACAGTGGCTAAAATCAGGCACTCCATCTTATCACTAAATGTGGGTAAAGCCTTATGTCTGAGCTGTATAAAGATCTAATGTATGTGTTTGCACTAGTAATGAATACATTATTTGATGCCAGCAAGGTGGCAGGGATGTTGCTGCTACAGGCAAAGACTGCAAATATGGTTACTTTCCCAAAGGAAGGGAAAGACTTGGTGATACCTCAGAGCTATAGGCCAATCTCACCAGTGCCTGTAGAAACTAAAATACATGCTACCAGACTGAGCAGAGTCATCTTGGGGTAAGTTGATAATACACAACATGGCTTTATCCTCCAGGGTAAGGAATACCTAGGCTGTTGACACTCTTTATAATTATACAGCAAATTAAGAAGCTAATTACAGTGCCCATTGTGGCTTTGTCTATTGACTTCAATAAGGCCTTTGATATTATTCATTGGGATTATAGATAGATTAGATAGATGCGTGTGTGTGTGTGTGTGTGTGTGTGTGTGTGTGTGTGTGTGTGTGTGTGTGTGTGTGTGTGTGTGTGCGTGTATGGAGAGAGACAGAAAGAGAGAAAGACAGAGAGAGATACATGCATATATACACATATCTCTCGATCTATATAAATATATATGTATATGTATATTTATATGTATATGTATATGGGGGTGTTTAAAAGATCTGGGATTAATGGAGATTTTAGATGGTAATGTCAACTGCTATAC
This sequence comes from Protopterus annectens, assembly GCF_019279795.1. NCBI lineage: Eukaryota > Metazoa > Chordata > Ceratodontiformes > Protopteridae > Protopterus > Protopterus annectens. The sequence goes on from NC_056737.1 coordinate 1,380,175,142, forward strand.
TTAAAACTATGGAGCAGGTAATTGCTAACAGTTCATGTTCCCAGCAAGGATGTCTTTTGTGCCCTTTCCTGTTTATCATAGCAGTGGTGGCTGTAAGTCTCTATCATACAACACGGAATCCACTGAGGCATTGCTTGTAGATGACTGTGTACTATGGGCCGCTAATCTGCAACTGTACTTCTCAGTTATAGTAGAGATGTTTGGTGAATTAGGATGTCTTTTAGACCTCTATGTGAATTAGAGAAAAATAGTGTTTTCCCTACTTAATCTTGCATATTTAGTTACAAAAGAAAAGCTCTTTTCCATGGGGATCAAATGGGTCCAGGCACACATCTATCAGGGAGTATGAGTTGCACAGAATGTTTGTGAGATGGCAGCAGTAAACCTCACCTCGTGTCTCTTGTAGCCAAATGAAAATCAGCCTGTTGTCTAGACTAAAGCTCCTGCTCATGGCTAAGATATGAGTGGTGCATATGTGTCAATTCCCAAAATTCTTATTTACAGTAAAGAGTCTTCCTGGGCTAGTGTCCCACCCTTGCACTCCAAAGCTACAAAATATATTTACAAACTTGATCTGGGATAATAAACACCTAAAGATATCAAGGAAAAAGTGAATGGCCTTCCTAAAACATAGTTGGCTAGGCTTGCCATATTTCTCTAGATATGGTCAAGCAGGGCATATGGTTAATTTTATGCATGCCAGATCAAAGCCATGGTCAATGCATCAGCGACTTGAAATTAGCCACATTCACTTGCAGTCTAGCACTCCTAAGGTAAAAGAATATAGACAAATCTGGGATCCTGAGGTACAAATATCCAAGTATTCCATTTGCTAGTGAGTAGGAAACTTTTTCACAGCCTTCAGGTGCCTGAGGAGTAATTGCGTGAATGGTAAACCAGTTTACTGGAGAAAACAGATAAAGTGTGAGTTTTCTGTGTCAGTCTTTACCCAGGAATTCCACAAAGCTCTTACACCTTTTGCAGAAGGTAAGAAAAGATGTCTGGAGAGGAGATAACAGTGGTTACAATATTTGCAGTTAGTCAGCTTAAGTCAACATAGTAACCTAAACAGAGTGCTAAGAAATGGGCAAATGTGCTGAATTAATAATCAAATTCCTTAATATGCCAATATGAATGAGAATACATGAACATGCAATGCCTTTGTCCTCACTGGTGACATAATCACATAAAAACTACTACATTCTGGAATTGAAGTCCTATCATGAATCAAAACTGATCCAACTTGAATGATCATGGCTGTTGCATATGTTTACCATTTTTTTCTGTATGTATTTTCAGGTACTAGAAAATTCTTAAAAAGGACATAACACATGACTTAAATTGTTATAGTAATCAGATGTTCAATGCATTGAGAAAGACCTGTCCATATCAACAATTAAATGAATGTTGATACATTTTTATATGTTTACTCTGTCAGATTGAATTTTTATGATATTTGTATGCTTTATATCATTAAGACTGAATGTTTTGTTCTGTTTTATTTTCCTTTGTATGTTACTCTGTGTGTAGAGTGCATTATACAATCTTTGTTATATAAAGTTTTTGGTTCAATTAAAAAAATCAATAAATAAATAAACATTGAAAAAATATTACCCTGTGACTGATTTGCAATAGCATCAAGGCCGTGATTTTGCAATGCGACATTGACATGCACCAGACATAAGAGAGAGAAAAAAGTATAGATTTGCAATAATGAGACAAATTATAGAGGTACCGATGACATTATGCAGCAATTCCTTGCAAATTCTATATCTCATACAAATACGCTGATGGTTACTGTGATGCCCCTGCACTGGCCCAGTAATCAAGGAGCTTCAATCCCCACCACTTGTAACAGTGGGGGATGTACACACTGGAAGGATGAGAAGTACACACCATGTAAGGTGCAATTTCCTTTAAGAGCACACAGATACCATTCAGTCTGGGGCTGGTTTCTCCCTCTTTCTCCAGATCCCCAATAAGACTATCCACTAACACAGATATAGAGTTGAGATCTCAGCTGAGTGGCCAAGCCAAGATCTCCAGCACCCTCTTTTTCCAACCAGTGCTTTGTGTCTCTGCCCAAGTAGCTGACACACATACACACTCTTTGAGATTTGATTTACACAGACACACACACACACACACACACACACACACACACACACACACACACACACACACACACACACACACACACACACACACACACACACACACACCTGAAAAAGGCCGGTACAGGTTTTACTGTGCAATGTTACTATTAATCCAAATGGTAGTTTGACCAAGAGCAAAGCTATTAGGAGTGACCTGTACAGTGTCATCAAATAGATATGGAAGTGCTCTAAGACCTTAAATACTTTTCACAAATATCAGCCACAAAGATAGGTTTAAATATATTTAATAATAAATAATATAACAAGGCAATACTAAATATATATTCACAGTGACTTCAGAGTTTAAAAACACAGGAAATATTTAAAACAACATTGCAGGACAGTCTCAAATAAATACAGAAAACATCTAAACTAAACTTTAATGTATTCATTGCTGAATTTAAAAGAAATTACTATACCCTAGTTAACTTACTTACAGACAAGCAAGGTAGATGTGGTGAATGGGTTTTCCCAGCTGATGCTGTCAGGTCAGAAGACAAAATACAAAATGCACTGTCTCTCTCTGTCTCTCTCAGTCTCTCTCTCTCTCTCTCTCACAGAGAGTTCTTAAATTAATATCTCAAATATTGCTGCTGGGATACTTGCAGCATGACATCACTTCTTGTCATCTGACCATCAGTTCCCAGCTAAACTCCCATTGCTAGAAAGTGCCAGCATTTAGCATTTCCCTGCGAAAGCACATAGGTTCATAGGTTCATTGGTAGGTACTAGGCTATTGGCCCTAGGGCCTATATAAGCGTAGCCAAAAAGGTACCCTGTTTTTTGCCACCCAAGAAAATTATTTCCTGTGCCCCTGTCGAGCAGAGCTACAGAAGTGATCCCCAGGGTGAATTTCCTATCTCCCATTCAATCATCAAGATTTTTCTTGAAGAGTGCTAATGAGGAGCTTTGTTTGATATAGAGAGGTAGTTTTTTCCAGAGTATGGGAAGTCTCTGGGACAGGAATCTATCCCTCCAGTATCTGTTTATTGTGGTGACAAGGTTTAGGTCCCTAGACCATGTAGCTTGGAGGGATTGGGATTTCTTTAAGTGGAGCATGTCCAACAGCTCTGGGTTTGACATAGCTTTGTATGTTTGGCAGAGATTGCCTCTAAGTAGGTGATATGTGACGGAGTAAAGCTGGAGTTTTCTGAGACTGTCTGCGTAGGGCATCTGTTTGAGGCTGGTAATCCTCTTTGTGAGGTATTTCTGTGGCCTTTCCAGTTGTTGTAGATGTCTTGTGAGGTACATACCAAAAGGGGCACTGTACTCTATGATCGGTTTAATGAGTGACAGTAGACGGGAAAAATTACCTCTTTTTTCCTGGATGAGAAACCTTTTCTGATGAGGTGTGCCACATATAAAGATTTCCTGACTACTGTGGCAATGTGATTATCAAAGGCAAGACGACTCTCCAGTTGTGTCCCAAGGTCTCTTATCACACTTTCGGTGTTAAGTAGACTACCGCCTATGTGGTAGTTCATGGGTACAGAGTTTTTACCAAAAGGGATGACAATGCACTTTTTGACACTGAGCTTGAGGCCATGGCTTTGACACCAGGCATCTGTCTCAGTGAGGCCCTTTTGTAGGATGTCCACATCGTTAGGGGTTTTGATTATGGCTCCTAGTTTGCAGTCATCTGTGAACTTTGTTAGCCAAAAACCTTCTGTGTTAGTCTGTACTTCAGAGAAGTAGATACCAAACAGGAGAGGATAAAAGGATTGAACTCTGGGGTACTCCACTTGTTACTGGTCTGAAGTCAGATTTGAAGTCTGCTACTTTCACAGTGAGGGTTCTGTTAGTGAGCCAGTTGGCAACCCATCTTGTGACATAGGGATTCAAACCTAGTTTAGTGAGTTTATCTATAATTCCAGAGTGGGGGATGGTGTTGAAAGCCTTGGTGAGATCTAGATAGGCTGTGTGAACCACCTTACCCTCATCTACGGCTTTGGTGACCACTTCAAAGCCAATAGCCTAGTACCTGCCTATGAACCTATAAGTGTCTTGTGGACCTGATGCCTCATAACTACATGTAACCTTATATACCTAATCCAGATCCAGTGGCTGAAAAGTTCTGTAATGAAACACAAACAGGGAAAGGATATTGCCTGGAAACCTGTTTTGTCTGTTTAAACTCTACACACAGTACTTATTTTTCATAGGGTGGTGTGTCATACATACCTGAAAAAAAGATCAGATAGCTACTGTCATATGTTTCAGTTTCTGGAGGCTGCACAAATGTTTGCAGTTCACTAAATATGAGTTAACATAGAAGATCTACAACCACAGAATGTGTGTGTGTGTGTGTGTGTGTGTGTGTATATATTTTTGCAGTACTGTGATGTTTGATGTCTCAGAAACACTGGTAGAATTAGTGCAGGCTATGTATAAAGACCCAATGACTCAAATATGAACAGTTTGGTCTCACTGAGGGATTCCCCGTGGGAGTGGGTGTACATCAGAGTTCAGCTCTGAGCCCGCTGCTGTGCATACTGGTGATGGACTACATTAGTAAGCAGGTCAGAGGGGACAGAACAATAAAGTTGCTGTATGAAGATGATGTATCATTACAGGCAAACTCAGAACAAGAACTTCAGCAAAGGATAGGTGAATGGAATGCAAAACTGAAGGCACATGGGATGAAACTAAGCACAGATAAGACAGTGGTAATGGCAGCAAATGGGAAATCAGAAGAAGTTAAGAAATGAAATAGAAGGGAAGACAGTGGAACATGTTAATGGCTTCAAGTAACTAGGAGGGGTGGTTGAGGATAAGGGACGTCTGAAGAGGTCAAAGGTAGAATTAGAGGGGATGCAGCCAACTGGCATAGAGTGTCAAGTGTAGTGTATGACAGAAGAATGTCAAGGAAGCTGAAAAATAATGTGTACAAAACAGTGGTGCGACCAGTACTACTGTACGGTACAGAAACCAGGGCAGTAAAGGCAGATCCGCTGAGGAAGCTAGGGGTGATGGAAATGAAGTGCCTGAGAAGGGTGGTAGGATGCACAGTGTGGGACAGATGAAGAAATGAGGACATAAGAGCAGAAGCCAAAGTAGCTCCAACTGCAGAAAAGATCAAAGAGAACAGATTACGGTAGTTCAGGCACATGTGCAGAAAAGCAGAAGACAGTCTGGTGAAGAAGGTATGGGACAGACAGGAATAAGGTACGAGGAAACATGGGTGTCCAGCAAAGAGGTGAATGGAGTGCCTGAGAGAAGATCTGCTACAGTCAGGCATGAGTATTGAAGAAGGCAGGAGTACAGCATTGAATTGAGAAGGATGGTGATAATTAACAAGACACTACAAACCCATGTAGAAAATGGGAAAAGGGGGTTAATGATGATGATATAGAGCAGGGTTTAGGAGTGCTGTCACTATAGGTTTATAGGTTCATAGGTTTGTACTAGGCTAATGACCACAAGGGCCTTTTTAAGCCTTGCCATGCATCTCATATGTCTGACAAGAGATGATAAGTGTAAGCAGGGACTTGGGAGATGAAACATTTACAAGCATGGATCTGGGAAATTAACCATTTGCAGGCTGCCTGAGTCTGTTAAAGACATAGGTGCCAAAGCAGGGATGAATTTCTGTTCCCCATCCAATTGTCCAAGTCACACTTGACTTGGGCTAGGGAGGAGTTCTGCCTCACCTGAATGGGGAACCTGTTCTAGAGAAGAGGTAATCTCTAAGATAAATTCCTCTCTCTCCAGCAGCTTATATTTATATCGCAGGCAAGGTTCAAATCTTCAGAATAGGTAATTGTCATGCTGTTTGCTATGCGGATATACAGGAGATCTGTCAGGGAGGGGTCTGAGAATGCCTTGCATGCCAGGCGTTAATCTCCCCCTCAACAGCCTGTAGGAGATAGAATACATGGACAGAGCTATGAAGTGGTCTGCAAAGGATATGTTACTTATGCCTTGTATTCTTTTAGTGAGTAACCTCTGTGGACATTCCAGTTGTTGGGTGTGCCTGGTTAGGTATGTACCAAAGGGAGCATTGTACTCAATGATAGATCTGATGAATGCTGAATACTGGGGAACAATGATTTCCATGGACCTAGATGCCATATCTTTGTTTATAAGTTGTACAATACAGAATGATTTCCTCACTACTGTAGTAGACACATGACAGTCAAAGGCTACATTACTGTCTATGTGTGTCCTCAAGTTCCTGGCTAATTGTTTGACTTTTAAAGGGTGTTGTATCAATATGCTAATTATCTGAGGTGGGTGACTTTCCAAAGAATACTATTGCGCATTTCATGGCATTTGGTTTTAGCCCAAAACTCTAATACAAGTTATTTGTCTGTGTCAGCCCTTCCTAGAGAACATTAGGGTCAGTGGAGTATTCTCTGACTGCTGCTAATGTGCAACTGTCTGCAAATGTGGTCAGCCAGAGGCCCTTCACATTGGCCTTGACTTCAGAGAAGTAGAGTTTATAGATTTACAGGATAAAATTGATAAGTTAAAATTAGATAGCCAAAAAGGAAATAATAACAGAATAAATACATAGCTTGAACAGTTAATATTTAGAAATTTTACAATATAAAACTGATACATTTAGAGAAGATTAAAATAACTAATTATTCCATTAATCTGAAATCCATGGATAAATTGGCTACTAGACCAAAATTGATTGTTAAATTTAGCCACAACAAATAAGTATACTCCTCTAGTAGTAAAGAGAAGGTTACTGAAACAGAAGATATTCTGGATGTTTTCAGGTCTAATTTAATAAGATTAATCAACACAAACAAGCAATGGATACACAAGATCCAATTAGAGCATTTATAAAAAATACAGTGAAGATAGCGTGTCAGAGGACCAAATAAAAATAATTGGCAAGCCTATATCAATGTTTGATCTTAAAATTCAAATCAATAAATTAAAACACAATAAGGCACATGGAAATTATGGTATAATACCTGAACTGTACAAAATGAAGACTAAGGATGCTTGGAGTATTTTGTTAGAGGTATTTTTATTAGTCAAAGGACTTACTAATGTATCACTATCCTGGAAATACAATCTAATATCCACAATTTTAAAACCTAACAAAGACTCAAGGCAATGTTCTTCATATAGACCATTTTCATTATTAAATGTAGAGTCTAAAATATTCATGGCAATCTATGCCTCTAGAGTAAAACAATTTATTCCAATGTTGATAAACAATGATCAGATTGAGTTTATAATAAACAGGAACACCTACATCGAGAGAATGCTATCAATAATTGATTATACTAATAATTAAAAAAACTTTGTTTAGTCTGGATATCAATAGACCATTTGATTTTGTTAATTGGGATTATGTACTATTAGTACTGGAGGAATGTAATTTTTCAAATAATTTCTTGCACTTATTCAAATTTCTCTATGTAAACTCATTTGCATACATTAAGAAAGTCTCATATACTTCCCAATCAATCATGATTACTAAAGGTACTAAACAGGGTTGCCCCTTGTCCTCTTGCCATGGAACCTTTTGCAAATTATATAAGATGAAATAAAAACATCAAAGACATACTAATAAATAATAATTTAATCCACAAAATACAATTATTTTCGTATGGCATCCTATTCACAAAATATAATTATTTCCATATAGCATCCTATTAACTTTTACTGATTTCAATTCTTCTCATATTCCAGTATTCCAAGCAGTAGAAATATCCAGAATATATTGGGACTCAGTTTTAATGAGAATAAGACTAAAATACTACCAGCTAATTATAATATTAATAAAATAGATAAGAAATTACATAAATACATTGTGAAAAATAGTAAAATCACTTATTTAGGGATAATCTTGTCTGATAATATTAAAGATATAACAATCCTTAATTATAATAATAACTTAAATTCCATAAAACAATCTCTTAATATTGTTGTGTCTTTCGGCTTTTCCCGGTTAGGGGTCGCCACAGCGGAACTCTGGTCCGCTAATGATGGGCAGTAGATTTTTACGTGTCGAGTTGCCAGCCCTGACGCACAACCTTCAATGAAGGTACGCCCATTTACGCATGTCTCCACACAGAAGACGCTTTCGCTGAGAATCGAACAGGACAACATCTTACTGTGAGGTGACAACGCTACCACAGCACCACCACTGCAGTTCTAAAATTCCATATCTATAAAACACAATCTTTATCCCTCCCACTCCAAAAAATATATAATAGCATAACTCTTTGTTTCTGAGATTTTATATGGTCTCCTAATAACCCTAGACTGGCTTTAAACCATCACATTAGAGACTGGACATCGGAGGGTATTGGTGTTCCAGATTTAGAATTATATTCCTTATGCTCAACTGTTAAGACAATAATTTCTTGGTTAAATAACAATTGTAATGCCAAATGGAATGATATGTAGGGAGGTATTTGGTGTCAATGCAATAATTTAACAAAATCCGATCATACTAAAATAGCTACTAATATATTTCATTGGTTAGTAAAAGACTATTTTATAGAAGACAAAAAAACAAACCAGTTAACTCTATTAATATGATAATAACCTCCTTTAAAATTTTTATTTTCAGGAAACCTGAATATAAAGCATGGATTTTCTTTGTATTTCCAATTGCCTATACTCTAAATAGTATTACTATATTTAATTTAACAACAATGACTACATTTAAAGACAAAAATCTGTTATACTGGTATAAATTACTAGACAATGGGAAGTTACAAAATGTTGACCATATCATTAATAACTTTGAGTTAAGCAAAGACATGTGGATAGAAATTCAAAATTGTAGACAATGTGTTGAACATAAGATTACTCTAATGCAACCAATAGTTAGACATTCTTTCCCCACATTCATTGATTTACTCATTATTCTAATATACCAGAATATAACTGGAAAGGGACTTCTAGCTAAAATATATAAAGTACTTAAGAAATCAACAGTATGTCACGGAGAAAGCTATTGGAATTCTTTTAGACTTGTTAATAATAACAAGTGAAGATGATAAAAAACTAATACTCCAATCTTCAAAACAAACTACTTCATCACTAAAGTGGAGGATATTCTCTTGGAAGTTCTTACACAAAACCTTTATCACATAGCATAACGTTGAATTTGTGTATAATAAAGACATAGCATGCTGGAGATGTAAGCTAAATGTTAAAGCTGACTGGAAGCATATGTTTTATGACTGTGTAAAACATAAAACATATTGGGATGATATGAAATCTCTCTTACAGTCTGTTTTTAATGATAAATTTATGCTGACCAAATCTCTTATTTTATTTAATACACATATGTCACAAAAATAAAAAACACTCTTTTATGGAGTATCATAACATTAGCAAGAAATGTCATCACCAAGAATCGGAAGAATCAGACTACTCCTACAATGAAGGAATTTGTACACTTGGCAACTGAAGTTTATCTTGAACTTATTATAATCAAGACAAGAGCATCTAGAATCACCTCTTCATATTACATATGGTTGAAATTTAAAAAAAAATGCGGGGTAAACAGACTTTAATAATTAACTAACAACTCATCATATTTTCTTTAGTGTTTAAAATGCTTTGTTTTATAGTAGACACCATTGTAAATAGTTAACCAGAACGGACAAAAGGTGCAAAAAGTCACCAATAACCAATGAAGCACCAAGAATCCAAGGACTTGTCACAAACAGTTTAATGAACAAAGTCACGCACAAAAGATGAACAAACAATAACGCTGATAATATTCCACAACTCGTTTTTGTCCTGAACTTCTTCAGATAAAATCACACAAGTAAAAACACCTTATATACTTTAACCAAATACTAAAATCCAATAGTAACACAGATCTAATCAAACAATTCAAAGGACAATATTCAAATATTAAAGTGAAAACAAGCACCACTCTGATGAATCATATCCAGTAAAAGTACATACATAAATAAATATATGTATATATAAATAAATAAATAAATGTATATATAAATATAAATATTTCTAAAATGAATAACATATAATCTATACAATATCTTTGATCAGTCAAATTAATATAAAATTCATATAAAATGTCACAATACCCAAATAGAATAATGAATTAATAAAAATATTTATAACTTGGCAGACTTCAGTTTCAAAACTGGAATGAGGGATATCATCTCATTGAGACCTGGTGTTCTATTGGCTTCCAGTACAATTTGCCAATATAGTTCTCTGTATTCTACCAGTGTTTCCCAATTCCCTCCTCTGGGGTCAACTAACACAGTTTCCAAAACAAAAAACTTAAACGTTGCTGATTTACATGCAATAGTGTGTTTGTACAGTGCATTATTTTCTTTTTTAGTCCTGATATCGTAAAGATGCTCATAAATTCTTTGCTTGAGCATCCTTTTGCTTTTACCTACATAAAATGAATCACATTTTGTACAGGTAACTAAATATATAATACCCATCGTATTACAACTTACAAAAGCACCCAACGTTAGTTTCTTGTGTCTACTTGGTAAAAATAGTGACTCTCCAACAGTAAGGTGTGAACAGTAACTACACCTTCCACATTTAAACAACTCCACTTTTTTCTTTGTAACATTTTCAAGCATTTTTTTACTTGTCCCTCTCTCCAAAATGTTCTTAATATTGTTACCCCTCCTGTAAGTAAATTTTAATTCGTTATCAAAGATGTGGTTTAAATCAGATAATCTAGCAAAAGTTTTCCATTCCTTGTCAATAACTCTTTTTACTATTCCTGACTGTCCGTCATAGGTTATAATAATACCAGATTCATAATTATTACCACTATTTACTTTGTTTAACTCTTGTCTTAGACTTGATTCACCTTTGCCTAAAATAGGTGCAAACCTATCTATTCTCCCAAAAGTAACTTCACTACATAACTGGTCAAAGAGCTCACCCGGATAGCCTTTGTTTAAAAATAAACTTTTCAAAATTCCACATTCATTGTTGTAAATATTGTCATCAGAAGTCATTCTACTAAGGCAAACTAATTGGCCCTTCATTACACTTCTCTTTTGGTGGGGTGGATGTGAGCTGGTGCAGTGTAAGTATGAGTTCGAAAAAGTTTCTTTTCTATAAATTTTAGAATTAAACCCATCTTTGGTCTTAGTAATATTCACATCCAAGTAGTTTGACTGTTGACTGTCAAATTTATGTGTACATTTTAAAAATTCAGTGGTGTCATTAATAAATTCAATAAATAAGTTAAAATCATCCTCATTTCCATTCCATAAAAAACATAAATCAGCTAAAAATCTACCATAAAATGTCCAAAATTTACTGAAAGCAGAAGTTAATAAGTATGTATTTTCCCAATGTGACATAATGATGTTGGCATAGGTAGGAGCACAATGTGCCCCCATAGCAACCCCCCTACATTGCTTAAAATATTCTCCTTCAAAAAATATAAAATTGCTTTTTAATACTATTTCCATTAATACCAAAACTGTTCTAAAATCATTATGTGTTATTCCTTTGAACCCTACTAACATTTCTTCAAACCACTGAAGGCCTATATCATGGGGAATACTAGTAAATAAATCCACTACATCCAAGGTAGCAAATGTCAAGTCCTCAGAATAAAAAGTTTTACTCAATTTTCTCAAAAGGTCCCATGAGTCCTGTAATATATATGGACTGTTCATAAGTACTTTCTTCACTTTGGTGTCAACAAACTTTACTAATGGTGATGTAATAGAACCTTCAGCAGAAACTATAGGTCTTAAAGGTGGGTCCGCTATATTTTTGTGCACCTTTGGTATGCCAAAAATTGAAGGAACCTTTGGTTTTTCAACATGTAAAAATTTATAAGTATCTAAATCAATCAACCCATCCATTAACAACTCATTTAGTAATATATTTATTTTTTTATGTGCTACATTTATTTCATTAATAGATACCCTTGTATATTTAGTAGAATCACTTAAAATCTCCTGCATTTTACCCTCATATATAATATGGTCCATTAACACCACCCCTCCACCCTTATCAGGTTTCATAACCCTTAAACTCTTATTTTTACTCACTAATTCTAGTGTTTCTTGCTCCATCAAGGATAAATTTGACTGCACCTTGTGTCTCCCTAGTAACTTTCTTAATTCATTTTCCAAAACTAACTCAAAATTCTTTAGTTGCGGGTGCAGGGGTGGGTTAAAAATACTCTTATGAACTAGTCTTTCTTCATAGAAGGTTTTTTGACACTATTAAAAAATAATTCTAAATTTTTCTTTCTAATAAATAATTTAATATCTACTAACAATTTGAAAATATCAGTTCTCCACTTGGGTATGAATCCAAAACTTTTTGAAAATAAATCAAAAAAAGGTTTTGTCACAGTGGTACTAGAATACTTGAATATATTAAAATCTTTGTATGTCCATTTACATCCATCATTAAATAAACCTTCATCTAATTTTTCCACCTCATTTGTTTCTTTCCTCGAGGCCCCCATTCTCTCATCTGGTAGTTTTTGAACTGTAGCCTATTGGTTCTTTATACATCAGCCTCTCAGACCTTATAAGTGGTGGAAATTCTAAAACTTCTAAATCGTTCTCTTCAAAAACTGGTATTTAATTTTCGCTAGTACTGTGCATTACAACTCTCTTTCCTATTGATCTAGGCTTAGGGTAGTTTAATTTGGTTTTATATTCATTTAAATCTCTCTCAATTTTACCTCATTTCCTGTTTTGAACATCCAAACATTTTGTTTCTAAAACTTTGAGTAGCTTGTAATATTTGTTCTTTTGCTCATCAACAGTAAAAAGCAAATCACTAATAATATCCTTGTTAAGATGCTCAACTTGACTAAACCTTTTTTCCATTTCACATTCATTATTTTGTATAGTGGCCCTCATAATCTCAAAACCACAATTGTCAAAAGTCATAATCAATTGCTGGTGAAATGTAGTGCCATCAACAACATTATTCAGATATTTACAAACTCTAAGACCTTTAGGTACTATTTTAAGTTCCAAACAGTGTTTCAAGTATGCATTATCCATTTCAAGCATTTTTATTTGTACAAAGAATAATTAAAGTCTTCTAACATTTGAACATAAGTTCTACTAACACCTCTATTGAATGTCTTTTTCCCAAATTCAAATTTAACTTTGAGAATGTCTCTCAACTGTTGCACAGTACCTGTTTAATTTCCAAAGTTATTTCCAATGTTCAAAGAATTAGCCCGATTCTGCGTTTCTCGCACATCATCCATATCTTGATTTCCAGTGTCTCTATGAACAGTAATATGTGGGAATCCTTCTAAACTCCCTGAATCCACCACATTCAGTCAATTTCCATCACAAACGTCATCGCCATTGCGTACACGTGTTCCTTCATGCGAAGCAGAATGCCTAACTGTTTCTTGGTTTCCTGGTACAGATAACGTCGACAGTAGCGTGACCACTGATTGGCTGACTAGCAATGGCGATGAAGTTTGTGATGGAAATGGACTGAATGTGGTGGATTCAGGGAGTTTAAACAGGTACTGTGCAACAGTGATTTGCTTTTTACTGTTGATGAGCAAAAGAACAAATATTACAAGCTACTCAAATATTTAGAAACAAAATGTTTGGATGTTCAAAACAGGAAATTAGGTAAAATCGAGAGATATTTAAATGAATATAAAACCAAATTACACTACCCTAAGCCTAGATCAATAGGAAAGAGAGTTGTAATGCACAGTACTAGTGAAAATGAAATACCAGTTTTTGAAGAGAATGATTTAGAAGTTTTAGAATTTCCACCACTTAGAAGGTCTGAGAGGCAGATATATAAAGAACCAATAGACTACAGTTCAAAAAACTACCAGATGAGAGAATGGGGGCCTCGAGGAAAGAAACAAATGAGGTAGAAAAATTAGATGATGGTTTATTTAATGATGGATGTAAATGGACATACAAAGATTGTAATATATTCAATTATTCTAGTACCACTGTGACAAAACCTTTTTTTGATTTATTTTCAAAAGGTTTTGGATTCATACCCAAGCGGAGAACTGATATTTTCAAATTGTTAGTAGAAATTAAATTATTTATTAGAAAGAAAAATTTAGAATTATTTTTTAATGGTGTCAAAAAAACCTTCTATGAAGAAAGACTAGTTCGTAAGAGTATTTTTAACCCACCCCTGCACCCGCAACTAAAGAATTTTGAGTTAGTTTTTGAAAATGAATTAAGAAAGTCACTAGGGAGACACAAGGTGCAATCAAATTTATCCTTGATGGAGCAAGAAACACTAGAATTAGTGAGTAAAAATAAGAGTTTAAGGGTTATGAAACCTGATAAGGGTGGAGGGGTGGTGTTAATGGACCATATTATATATGAGGGTAAAATGCAGGAGATTTTAAGTGATTCTACTAAATATACAAGGGTATCTATTAATGAAATAAATGTAGCACATAAAAAAATAAATATATTACTAAATGAGTTGTTAATGGATGGGTTGATTGATTTAGATACTTATAAATTTTTACATGTTGAAAAACCAAAGGTTCCTTCAATTTTTGGCATACCAAAGATGCAAAAAAATATAGCGGACCCACCTTTAAGACCTATAGTCTCTGCTGAAGGTTCTATTACATCACCATTAGCAAAGTTTGTTGATAACAAAGTGAAGAAAGTACTTATGAACAGTCCTTATATATTACAGGACTCATGGGACCTTTTGAGAAAATTGAGTAAAACCTTTTATTCTGAGGACTTGGCATTTGCTACCTTGGATATAGTGGATTTATTTACTAGTATTCCCCATGATATAGGCCTTCAGTGGTTTGAAGAAATGTTAGTAGGGTTCAAAGGAATAACACATAATGATTTTAGAACAGTTTTGGTATTAATGGTAAACAATTTTATATTTTTTGAAGGAGAATATTTTAAGCAATGTAGGGGGGTTGCTATGGGGGCACATTGTGCTCCTACCTATGCCAACATCATTATGTCACATTGGGAAAATACATACTTATTAACTTCTGCTTTCAGTAAATTTTGGACATTTTATGGTAGATTTTTAGCTGATTTATGTTTTTTATGGAATGGAAATGAGGATGATTTTAACTTATTTATTGAATTTATTAATGACACCACTGAATTTTTAAAATTTACACATAAATTTGACAGTCAACAGTTAAACTACTTGGATGTGAATATTACTAAGACCAAAGATGGGTATAATTCTAAAATTTATAGAAAAGAAACTTTTTCGAACTCATACTTACACTACACCAGCTCACATCCATCCCACCAAAAGAGACGTGTAATGAAGGGCCTATTAGTTTGCCTTAGTAGAATGACTTCTGATGACAATATTTACAACAATGAATGTGGAATTTTGAAAAGTTTATTTTTAAACAGAGGCTATCCGGGTGAGCTCTTTGACCAGTTATGTAGTGAAGTTACTTTTGGGAGAATAGACAGGTTTGCACCTATTTTAGGCAAAGGTGAATCAAGTCTAAGACAAGAGTTAAACAAAGTAAATAGTGGTAATAATTATGAATTTGGTATTATTATAACCTATGACGGACAGTCAGGAATAGTAAAAAGAGTTATTGACAAGGAATGGAAAAATTTTGCTAGATTATCTGATTTAAACCACATCTTTGACAACAAATTAAAATTTACTTACAGGAGGGGTAACAATATTAAGAACATTTTGGAGAGAGGGACAAGTAAAAAAAATGCTTGAAAATGTTACAAAGAAAAAAGTGGGGTTGTTTAAATGTGGAAGGTGTAGTTACTTTTCACACCTTACTGTTGGAGAGTCACTATTTTTACCAAGTAGACACAAGAAACTAACATTGGGTGCTTTTGTAAATTGTAATACGAGGGGTATTATATATTTAGTTACCTGTACAAAATGTGATTCATTTTATGTAGGTAAAAGCGAAAGGATGCTCAAGCAAAGAATTTATGAGCATCTTTACGATATCAGGACTAAAAAAGAAAATAATGCACTGTACAAACACACTATTGCATGTAAATCAGCAACGTTTAAGTTTTTTGTTTTGGAAACTGTGTTAGTTGATCCCAGAGGAGGGAATTGGGAAACACTGGTAGAATACAGAGAACTATATTGACAAATTGTACTGGACGCCAATAGAACACCAGGTCTCAACGAGATGATATCCCTCATTTCAGTTTTGAAACTGAGGTCTGCCAAGTTATAAATATTTTTATTAATTCATTATTCTATTTGGGTATTGTGACATTTTATATGAATTTTATATTAATTTGACTGATCAAAGATATTGTATAGATTATATGTTATTCATTTTAGAAATATTTATATTTATATATACATTTATTTATTTATTTATATATACATATATTTATTTATGTATGTACTTTTACTGGATATGATTCATCACAGTGGTGCTTGTTTTCACTTTAATATTTGAATATTGTCCTTTAAATTGTTTGATTAGATCTGTGTTACTATTGGATTTTAGTAATTGGTTAAAGTATATAAGGTGTTTTAACTTGTGTGATTTTATCTGAAGAAGTTCAGGACAAAAACGTGTTGTGGAATATTATCAGCGTTATTGTTTGTTCATCTTTTGTGCGTGACTTTGTTCATTAAACTGTTCGTGACATGTCCTTGGATTCTTGGTGCTTCATTGGTCATTGTAAATAGTTATTTTAGTTGTTGTTTATTATTGTTCTTCTAGATATATATATTTATTTTAGAATATTTCTATTATCATATATTAATGTTTTGCTTTTACAATTTTCAATAAAAACATTTGAGAAAAAAACAAAACAAAACAATGAGAAATAGATATCAAAAAGGAGTGGCCCCAGGACCGATCCTTAAGGGACTCTACTTGTGACTGGCCTGTTTGTAAAGGTGGGCTCCCCAATTCTAACTTCCTGGCTCTTGTCAGTGAGCTATCTATCAGGTGAAGTAAAGGTTTGTACCTAACCTCTTGAGTTTACAACAATATCTGAATGAGGAATTGTGTCAAATGCCTTGGCCATATCAAGGTAGGTAATGTGAGCCAATTTGCCCTCATCAATTGCTTTGGTGACCTTCTCAAAGAAGTTCACCAGGTTGAATAGGCATTACCTGCCCTTGATGAAACCAAATTGGGTTGGGATCAGTGTTTGGAGGTTTCCTATGTCATTATGGATCATTTCCATGTAATTCTTACCATGGATTCACATATGAGAGTAGAAAGACCTATGGGTTTGTAGTTTCCAGGGGCTGGAAGTGGCCCACCTTTGTGCAGAGGGATGAATTTTGCAACTATCCATTAATTAGGCATGAAGCCTGTTTGGAAGCTACAGTTAAATAGTGATTCCAGAGGGCCTGATAAGTCATGTTTCATGTTATTTAGAAGGCATCCTGTGATATTGTCTGGACCCATCAGTGCAGTATTCTTGGCCTTAGAGATAGCATTGGGGACCTGTAACCTTGTGATAGTGGGGGAGTAATATTTAATGGTATTTCTTGAGGGGAAGTTGAGGGAGGGGGGAGATGGGTAAAGTTAGAGATGAATTTGTCTGCCAGTAGGATTGTTATATGTTCTGGCTCATTGTAGGTGGCTCCATTAACAATGATATCTTTATACAATTGTGTATTGCTTTTGAGGTTGTGGATGCAGCTAAAGAATGTCTTGAGGATGTCTTTAGCCTAGGAGGCCACATTTACCTCATATCTGGTTTTGGTAGACTTTATTTTTCCTCTTTAGTTTTTTTTTTTTTTTTTTTTTTTTTTTTTTTAGTTTGATGTGAGTGCTTTTTTTCCTGCTGGGTGCTGCACCTCCTAGTTTTTGCCATAATTTTCCTTCTAATACAGAGCCTATTGATGTTGTGATTCCACCCAGGTGGCTTGTTTTGTAGTTTCACCTGTTGGGTACAGCTGCCTCTATGCAGCTGTTAGCATACTTGTACATGGTTTCTGTAAACAGTTCTGCACAGGCAGCAGTGTTCTCAGAGTTTATAGGGGCTTGAAATGTTACCAGGTTATCACCTAATAGTAAGAAAGTAGTATCAGAGTAGTTCCTGAACATTAAAAGGTTATCTGGGGTTCCAGGCTTTATTTTTACTTCAAAAGAGACAGTTTTGTGGCCTGACCTTACCAGGGAGGACATTACACTAGGGAGTGTTGCACCACAAGCAGATACTGGGGAGGAACATCAATAGTGCAACAGATACATGCAGGGCTAGGAAGCTGAGGCACAAGTGAGAAAGATATCTTGTACAAAATTACTTACATGGCATGTCAAGTATGCCTACTGCATACAAAATAACATATTGTACACAGCTGGGTCATTTTTCTGATGTAACAGCAAAATTAAGTTTTGAGTGTTTAGATTCTATTTACCTGCTGCATCATACACAACTGACTTTTTAATGGCATAATGTAAGCTACATGTGGCATGACCATCATCATCTGCACAAGCTAAATATGTGGGATACAGCACTAATGGCACTGTTACAGAAATGCTCAGAATGTCAACATACCCAAGGGAGTCATGCAAAGCGTGCTGATAGTAAAGGACCACATCTACAAATTAAGCCATTGTGAGTACTCTAAAAGCTTAGGGTTAGGTGTGTTTTCAGTAGATCCCCCATTCCACAGGAGTGGCAATGGTTGCACTTAGATTTAGTGAGATAAGGGCATAACTTCATACGGGTAACAGTGTCACAAATTTGCTGTAGTTGCCAAGGGATATAAAGGACTAGACATATCCATAGGTACAATGCTATTCAGTACCAGATGATCTGATTATGAAATGCCACCATCGGCATCCTTGTATATCATCACTAGACATCTGGATGCAGTGCCTATCTGCAGCTCTGCAGCTTTCACTTTCATAGGATTTGACACATGCATTACAGTTTCCATCACAGTAGAGCCATAGTATGCGACACCACATATTTCAGCAAAGCAACTATAGGATTAGTGAGTTCATAATATTAGCTGGTATGTTTACTAAAATGTTAAATCTACTGGGTGCATCACTGAAAGGATGTTGTCAAAATGACTAGTGTCAGATGCCAAAAACTATAAATAAAATGTTAGTCATGCATCCTAAGCACAGCAGTCTAAAAAATATAAAAACTTAACTCACGAAAGCCTATACACCTCTCTATATAGCTGTCACATATTAGTTGTTTAAATATTATGTGATGGTATAGACAAAAGCTATGGTAATGCATACACAGTGATATTATCTTACTGCAGCCACCTGTACAGACATTAATATGCTCAGTACCTACACGTAATGTCTTTAGTGACAGCACATCATGTAACTGGCCAGATGATGTGGAATATTCTGCATAGATGGCTTAGCATTATGATGCAAACAGATGGCTGCCATGTCATACTTTAACCAGAAAAAATCATGACCAAAAGGAACACATATATGTGGGTAAGTAGGAAGAATCACAACTATTTGCCATACACAGGCATAATTCCTGGGAAAAATATCTTCCTATGTCAGTATGTCATACTGCTTTATACCACCCAGGCAAATGATGACTTATGGCATCATTGAGAGTGCAATTTTGTACAGATATAAGAGTGTGATGTACGAATGTGATGTCACAGCTTCTGGTTAGGTGCAGACATCATAATATATTTCACATTTACAAAGCCTTTTATGTATAACAGTGTTCCCTAATTAAATCTTGTATAGATGAAGGGTAGCAGTGTCACATTTTTTCTTATACAGCTGAGGAAGCCATATATATATTTTCAGTTACAGGGAATGAGTTAAAAAGTGAAGCTTTCAGGAGTGTGTTGTATTATCTAGTATTTTTCACTCATGTCAGAGTTAAAAAAACACATGCACAATTCACAGTTGTGACACTTTATTATCTCTAGCAATCTAGAACAGCCCACAGAACTTTCACTTGTTGCCAGTGAGCATGACCCCACCCATTCTGGCTTGTAAATAATCCAGAGGGGTATATGCCAAGCCCCCTTGGATACAATACCATCAACCAAATAAGTGGCCAAAACTTTTCCTTCCCTTAATGGTTAAGGTGAAGTCAGCAGACCCCAAAATGCATGTATGGAGTGGTTTTATTCACTTTAGCAACACTTGACAGAGGCCGATGAAAAAGGGGGATGCAAAAGAAAGTGACTATTCCCTTTGTAGCCATCCACCAGCATGCTGAATATACTGTTCCTTCCTCTTCATTGGAACTACAGCTATAACACCAATCTTTATTTAATCAATAACAACTCAATAGTGCTTAAAAACCTTTAAGACTCTAAAACGTAAAACAGTGTAAACTAGAAACTTTACAACAGTCTCTAAACCACAGTAACAATTTGCAAGTTAAAAAAATTAAAACCAAAATTGCTCAAATGTGTTCCATCCACACATTGGTCAAGTCTGGATGCTCAACAATAAACAGCTCAAGTTGATGTCCTGCTCTAGCCATTCCTTAGTTGATAAATTTCCTTGCGCATTCCATGGCTCCTTGCTTGATGGCACCCCTCAACAGTATCCTTGATATGAGAGTGGAACAAACAAATGATTATTTTAGATTTTAGCCACCAAATCTGACAGAATCCTGGAATGGTAGGACTTTTTTGAGTACATAACCTAAGTAATTCTCACAAAGATAAATAACTAATCATCAGGGAGTGAAACAAAGTTTGATAGTTTTTTTTTAATAATATCCCATAATTGAAATCATGACAAGCCTGGATATCCTTGCCAGTGAACAGTCCAAACTGATCAATCAATAAACAGGTTTAAACCCTCTACTTGGACTAACACCCCAACTTCAGCTCTTGCAATAAAAGAATTTCCTACTGAAAAAGAAAGGAAAGCGTTCAAAGTCCAGCTACTGGTCTTCTTTAAAACCTGTATAGAATTCCCTTGGATTGCCAGATGCCCAGATCTTATAACCTCCTGATCCTAAAAGAATGGGAGGAAAAGGCCACTAGAGAAGCACCCTGCCAGTAAAATGCCTTAATAAATATGTGGTTAACCTGACTAGGAGTTATCCTATTTCCTGATGGTAAAGTGAATATTGAGGTCTTGGGCAAAACTAATGAAACCAGACAAAGCAAGACTTCTGCTCAATGTACAGGGCAGTTAAGTACTCAATAGACCTCCCTAAATGAGCATATTACCTCCTGTTTAGTTGATTAGCCTTTGCTTTCTTGACCCTTATATTGACTTGTTCCTTAGAAATTATGATGCCTTCCCAATAATGTTGAACAAGTAGCTCACTAGTTTTAAAAGCCCCATGAATAGCCAAGTAAATAATATTGCCCATACAACAAACGGATGGTGGTTGCCAATTATCAAGTGAACACCTAATATTAATATCACTAAGAAATCCTTGCTTATTGTTTTTTGGGTATGTTATATTCAGTTTTATATTGAGCCATCCTTAAAAAATCCTGTCCATTAACCAATGGGAAGTGCAATGTGGTATAACTAATATTTTAGCAACCAGTACTAGAGATGACAAATGTAATCTCAAAGTGCTGGCTACTTACCTCATTGAGAATCTGTGTAGCAAATACTACATTATAAGAAGAGCTTGCCACTTCCTATTTTCTATGGTTAAAAGTAAAACAATAGGCCCTCCTGGTGTGAGGACCCCACAAGCAGGCAACTACCTGCAAAGCTTGTCTTGACCAATGAGCCATACTTCTTTAAGAATCAGAGTGAGGTCTTGATATGTCTCCAGTGTCAGTTCTCCAGGTCTAGAAAACTATAAACTAGATAGGCTGTCAGTTGTTGTGTCTCGCTGGAATGTACCTACTTATGAATGACAGGTTAATCTGTGCATTTAAGAGCATTGGTAGCCTAAATATTGATTGTACCCAGTGAGAAATGCTACTTAATGGGAACAGAAAGACTCTAATGTACTCTAATGTAACACAGCCATCACAGACTAGTTAGTGAAGAAAAAAACAATACTCCCCTATTCCCAAACTAGTCCTGTCACACCAGAGTGGCAACCCAAATGGGGAATACTTCTAGGAAGGCTATGTCTCTCTTTCTCAGTTCCTTGCCAAAAAGGTGGACAAGCCACTGTAAACTATCAGCCTTGAAAAAATGCCCCCTTGTCAATACCAGCCATAGCATTTGTGTACAACTGCATGAAATCAAATGGGGCAGGTATGACTGCCAAAATAATATTCCATTAAAATCCAACAAGAAAACCTTCCACAGGCAAAGTGTATTTTTTACTCTATCTGTGACCTTGACCCAAAGATGTTTTGCTTCACCTCCTCTCAACAGGTTCAAAAGAATGTAAAAGTGTTCTATCTGAGAAAACAGCCGTACAAACACAATTTAAGATTCACATGTAGTTCTATAATTCTGTGAATCTGGGCTTTTTTGACTGCCAAAACCTTTTCAGTCAATGTGACTAATCTTATCTTCTGGTAGCTTGAAAGATAAACTTACTGCGTCAGTGACTATGCCCAAACATGCCAACTTCTTGGGCAGGCCCTCTATAGTGTCTCCTGCTTAAGGAACACCTAACCTCTGACCTAATGAAATGAAGTTTGTCAGTCCTTCCACAGCCCCCTCTTCCCCCTGTTCTCCCTCACCAATTATCAAAATCTCATCTAAGTACTGAGCTGTGCTCTCTGATTCCATAATTTAGTCTTCCAGCACGTATGAATTGATGCACTGAAAATATCAAGTCTTAAACAGGCTATAGAGCAACCCATTAGCATACATTTTGTGGAAATAGTACTTTACTTGGAAATACAAGTGTAGCAGTGTGGCCAATCCTGTTCCCAAATTGGTAGCAAATGACTGGATGTCCACTTTTACTAACCATTGATCAGAAAATTTGTTGATTATCAAGGAAGCTTCATATAATGAGCAGAGTGAACTTGCAATAATTCCTTATCTGTGAAATCATTGATTGATGACCTCTCTGGTAATGAAAGATGATGCATCAGGCAAGATTCTTCTTGTTTCTTTTCAGGCATCAACTCAATGAGAAACGTTGAGTGCCTTCCATGAAGGAGATGTAAATGGACCTGCTAATCTGCCCTCTGTTAACTCTTTTGTAATAAGGTGCTGTACAATATCCGCCTTTCCTTGTACTGACCATTGATTCTTGTGTACTTTGTTATCTAACATGGCCCTTGAACATATGAGATGAGAAAGCCTTTGCAGGACCCTTATAACAAAAATTATGCTAATTGACTATTTGGATATTCCTGAAGCTGTTCTGTAAGTGAATTAACTTTCACAGGAGAGCGATTACATTAATAACCTGAACTGGTTGTAAAAGGAGCCAGAGCTTTTTTGACTGAGAAATGTCACTTTTCCCATGGGGTTAAAATCCTGCTTCTGAAATTGCCTGTCTTATAAACCTAACCCAGTTGTGGGGACCTAGTGACCTAACTTGTTCTAAGATTTAGAGACTGGATGGTTCTTGTTGCAATGGGAACACCCATGGTTGAATTTGCAAGATGACCAAGTACATCCCCCCATATTAAAAGCCCACTAAAACTTCTGTTTATCTGTGGATTACAGAGAGGAAGATGGACCATCCGAGGCCAGTTTGCCTCACCTTGATTGTAGTCATATGTCTGAATGACTCTTCTCCCATTCAATGATTTATCTACTATCTTTACTCTCCAGAAATGTTGGTAATAATCTATCCATGCCAATCCCTTCCAGGTATGATGGCCTTCTCTGATGGCTAGAAAACAAGCCAGCAAAGGTAGGGCCAAGAGAGCATCTCTATTAGAATAGCCATGAAAACTGCAAAGCCAGACTCCTAATTATTCCAGGTTTTCACCACCGACTTGTGTGAAGTTTTCTACTCTAACACTTTCAGAGCGGCAGTTAAATCTTTTCCCCCTGATTTTCATCATCTAAACGGCACTGAATCCCTTCTGAATTTACCAAATCAAAGATGTCGACATACTCCCCTTTGATGACCTTCTCTCTAATAGAAATTATGAGCAAATGCAGGTGCAGCGAACACTGGGTAAGACAGCGATTCAGGTTATAGCCTGCTATAAGTCCCCAACCATGTCCCAAGACTCAGTCCACGTTCTTAAGCACAATGGTGAATATTAGGGTCTGACCTAATAGTCTCATTCTGGGCAACTTCAACTACCCCACTATTAACTGGGAAAACTACTCATGTACTAATATACTTGCCTAATGTTTCCTGGAATTCATTAATTCGAATGCCCTGGACAAGCTTGTTTTTACCCCCACTAGAGGTAGCAATATCCTTGACCTGGTCATTACTAACATGGGTGACCATTGCTCTACACCAATAGTCAACTCCTCCCTGGTTAGATCTGACCACAAACTAATCACTTTGGAAATCCACATCTCCCTTCCCCCCCCCCCCCAAAAAAAGGTAACTGCCATAAAAAACTTCTCCAAAGCTAACTTTGGGCTCCTAAAAACAGAGGTGGCTAACTTCACGGCACCCATGCAAATGGAGAATAGTTGCATGACTGCTGAATCATACATCACTGCACTGTATGACCACGTACACAAATGCATGGATCTTGCCATACCCAATAGAACCAAGACGCTCTCTTCCAAAAAAAAGGAAGCCAATCTGGTGGTCCCCTGCCATAAACAAACTCTACAACAGAAGGAGGAAACTGATGCAGAATAAAGTGAAGTCCCAAGACTGGAAAAACTCCCTTATCAGCCTCAACAAAAAGATGAGATCCCTCATCAAATCCTCTAAAGCTAGGTATGAAAACAATATTGCAGCAGATAATAAAGACAACCACAAGCCCTTCTATAGTTATGTAAAGAATCTCCATGGCAATACCAAGATTTGCTCTGAGCTAATGCACAATGGTACCTGCTATACAGAGCCAACAGATATTGCCAATATACTGGCCAACAAATTCAGTGCCAACCCACCCCAAAGAACCAATCACAAAACCAGTAGATTGCCAGCCACCCAGTGTTACTGCTGCACAGGTTAAAACAGCACTGTCCAAGGCCAAGAATACAGTTTCTATGGGACCTGACAATATCCCTGGCTGTGTTCTACGTGAATTCCAAAGTGAAATGGCACCACACCTGTGTGCCTTGTTCAATCACAGCCTCACCTCAGGCTTTGTCCCTACCAAATGGGACACTGCTACAGTCACCCCTCTCCACAAAAGAGGAGCGACTGTAGACCCTGGGAACTATCTCCCCATTAGCCTGATGATTCTGATATACAAAGCTATGGAACGCATCATCATGGACCTAATAAACAAGGCTATAGGAAATCTCCAAACTCTGGATCCTATTAAGTTTGGTTTTGTGAAGTGTAGATCATGCCTGCTCAACTTGGTTGACTTCTTTGAGTCAGTCATCAGAGCTGTGGATGAAGGCAAAGTGGTTCATACAGCCTACCTTGATCTGGCCAAGGCCTTTGATACCATTCCCCACTCAGGAATCATAGAAAAACTCACTAAGCTAGGCATCGACCCCTATATCACTAGGTTGCAAACTGGCTCACAGACAGAACCCACAGTGTGAAAGTAGCTGACTCCAAGTCAGACTTCTGACCAGTCATGAGTGGAGTCCCACAGGGTTCAGTCCTGGCTGAATCTCCTGTTTGGTATCTACTTCACTTGAAGTCCAGGCCAACACGATGGGACTCTGGCTGACAAAGTTCACAGACGATTGCAAGATGGAAGCTATTATTAACTCCCCAAGTGATGTTGACATCCTGCAGAAATGCCTCACTGAGACCAGCAACTGGTGTCAGAACCATGGCCTTAAGCTCAATCCCAAAAAATGTGTTGTCATCCCCTTTGGGAAAAACTTGGTTCCCATGAATTATTACATTGATGGTAGTCCAGTGAACACAGAAGGCATTATAAGAGATCTGGGAACACAGGTTGACAGCAACCTCTCTTTTGACCACCACATTGTCACTGTGGTCAGAAAGTCCTTCTATGTGGCACATCTCATTACTAAGGGTTTTGCATACAGGAAGAAAGAGGTCATTGTCTCCCTCTACTCTTCCCTTATTAAGCCAATCATTGAGTACAATTCCCCATTTGGCATGTACCTCACTAGATACCTGCAACAACTGGAGAGGCTGCAAAAGTGCCTCACGAAGATAATCCTAGACCTTAAACAGTTGTTCTATATGGACAGACTCAAAAAAACTCCAACTATTCTTTGTCTCATATCGCCTACTTAAAGGCAATCTCTGTTTGACTTAAAAAGCCATGTCTGACCCAGCTCTGTTAAAAATGCTACATCTAAAGAAATACCAATCCCTCTGCACCACACACTCCAGAGACCTCAACCTCATTACCACAATCAACAGAACATTCTGGAGGGACACGTTCATAACATAGAGACTGCCCATGCTATGGAATAGACTTCACATACATGTCAAGCAGAGCACCTCACTGGCCCTCTTCAAGAGAAATCTTGATGAGTGGATGGGAAATAGAAAATTCACCCCAGGGATCACTCCAGTGGCTCTACTCGACAGAGGCACTGGGAACTGATGTTGGGTGACACAATGTGAGGATAATCCTATGGGCTAGGCTTATCAAGGCTCCAGGACCATTAGCCTAGTACACACCTATGAACATATGAACCTATGAAACCCAGGGGAAATGAGACCACCCAATGTAGTTATCCAATGCATAGCAGATGACTTCAGACTAAGAAAATGGGTAACTCCTAATTTCTCTGTTTGATGAGAAGCTGGCCATTGTATCCCATTAGCTTCTAACTGTAATGCATTACTATTGAGTGCTTTATTCATCTCCACTGTAGAAGATTCAGAACAAGAAGGGTCAACTCCTCTAAGTGCAACCTATCTGGCTGCAAAACCCTTTTCTAAAACCATGTCAGAAAGTCCAGCCCTGCCTACCTCAGCTAAATAATTTAAAAAACTCTTCTAAATATTCTTCAGCAAGGAGACAGTAATTGTTAGAAACCTCTCCAATTACCTTTATACCCACATTACCATCATATTCTGGGCTTGAAACTTGTACCATTGGGGTTGACTGTTGAGTAGGCAGGAGATGTTTATTATCATCTCTCTGCTTTCTTTTCAGTCTTCTTCGTCATGCTTTGCAGAATAAAATTAAAAGAACTCATTATTTCACTCCATCTGCACTAAACACACTGTACTTCCTCACAACTATAGATACTGGTTCACCCTGTATTACTTCAGTTTCAGAAATAAACTGTCCCACCCCTGCCACTATTCTTGCCCATTTGGACTTTAACATTTGTGTTACTGATAACCCTTAAATAAACATAAACAGTAATTAAAATCTCGTCATGCACTACATGTCTGAGTCTAAGCCGGCTGACTAAACATTAACTGACCCTACACTGTTACTGGTACCTACTACTCCTCTCACTTGAGTTGTTACGCAAAGTCTGTATAAAGTAACGTTTTATTTAATGTCCTCCCATCACTCTAATCAGTGAAGTCTGGTTATCCTTAAACCTGCATTTAGCTAAAATGTATTTTATAACTACTCAACTATTATGATTATCATTATTATAATTATTAAGTACCTTCTATCACTATATTATGAATACTCACCATAACTTTAACGGAGGGGGACAGTGAAAGAGAGAGAGATTATACTGGCTAAGCTAGGATACAATACTTGTTCCCTTCTAAATGCTGAATTCAAAATCATCAGTTCCTGTAACACTAAGCTGTAATTAATTTCTAATTTCTTTAACCTCTCCCATCTTCTGTGACATCCAGTTGCATAGAATAAACTTCTAAGACCCCTTATTCCTTTGTGTAAAATTTGTGCTACTGTTATACAATCACAGTTGGGTCTGTTACTTCCAAAACATGTGTGACAAATAGACTGTTAGATTTCCTTAGGTTCTTTACCTTCCCTCTGTAAGCAACTAAAGCATTAAAATGTGAAGCTTCATATAATAAGGATTATTACTCATTTTGTATTGCTATGACCACTTTTAACTACAAGCAGCATTAAGAAGAATATCAGCATCCTGTTATGCCCATGATTCTCGTAGAAATCCATATCCTGCATAATAAATTAATTGACAATATAAACAAATAAAAATACTGTCCCTTTCTTGAATTCACACCTGGGTTGTCCATACTGTGACATGTTTGCAATGTCATGGACATAACTCACCACTAGCACAGAAGATGTCAAAAGACAGCTGTCCCTCATACAATCCACTTGCTTAAACAGCAATCTTCTGTGAGACGCAAAAAACACAAACCTAAAATGTCCTGAGTGAGAAATTCATGATATCCTGTAAACTGTTCAAAGATGCCACATTCAAAAATATTGATTGAACACCTTTAATTTAAATCTGTTTAATATAACTCTCCACATATCAGGGAAAAATAACAATAGAACCAGGGACAAATGCAGAAACAATTACGGAGAATCAAACTTTAAAAATATTAGTACTGTTAACATTTTCTGGAATAAAAAGAAGCTTATAATTGTAATTATCATCAGTACTTATTAAATATAATTCACTATATTTACTCCAAATGTCACCAACAGGTATGAGGTATCCTCTTTAAGTCAGCAAAGTGTAATGTCAGAATGCTAGCCTCAAGTACATGAAAATTAATAACATATTGAAAACGCTGTGCTTGCCTTCCATGACAACTGACAAGCAGTAACGTTGTTAATTGCCATGAGATCATGAATACACTATAAATCAAATGACTGTTGTAGCTACAGTGACTCTCCTAATTAATAAAGGGGTGTTACTGAGTTTTTACTGTAAAAACTTTAAATATTTAAAGGAACCTGAGAAAATCTTTAATTGGCACAGAAAGACCTACCTAATTGGTTGCTGGCAGGTTGCTCCATAAAATGTTTGCTATTTTTCTAGCGAGGCCTTCTGTCTTCTTCTGAGATAGATCACTGTAGTGTAAAAAATCAAGTTAGCATCACTTAAAATACCCCCCACTAGGACCCTGCCTCATTTTTCCTCCATGAGTGACAAGATATTTGCCTACAAACATTTTATAACAAAACATTTTAGTTATAAACAAAGACGTGTTCTGGTCTATGCACACTGAATTCTATTCTCTCCTTTCATTTCTTGCTAGACCCATTGCATTTTTATCTTCATCTCTGTTTCTCTGTTTCCTCTCACAGTATGTCTTGTGGCATTTAAATCATATTTTCAAGCATTATGTGCCATCTTTCTGTCTTCTTTTCTTTTTCTCTTTTGTTTTACCCTCCCAGCATACCTTGCAACATTTAAATTACATCACAGCCATTATGCACCATCTTTCTAATTTCACTTTCTTTCTCTTGTACTAGCAGTGATCACGATGGTGTGCTAGAACTGCATTTGAGGTGAATTAATCTTTTTTCTTTAAATTAAAATTAAGAAAAAGGTAAAGTGTTTATTGTTGTATTCTTCACCTGTATTTATTGCATTTTGCTCATTCCAATATGGCTGAGGTATAATTTTTGCTCTCTGCATACAGCATAGTTTCCACTATTAACAATTTGGTTTATATGGTGTTATGGTATAAATGATATCAACTTGGTCTGTACTCCTGTAACTCATCTATTATTACTTATGCCCTATGCTCTTGCTTGATTACAATAATTAGGTGTGTAGAGCACTGAGACATGCCGCTTAATTCATGAATGTGTGTAAAGTACGACTGCACTCTATGTAACCACAACCATCATAGTTTTAGTTTATTTGTGTAATTGTTGGCACTGGTATTGTTCGATGCTGCTAAACTTCTAGCGGTGCTTATATCACTGTCTCATTACTTACTAATTTGCCCTACCAAACACCAAGTGGCAATTGCTGTTTATTTTATCCAGTTTAGCCACCCTACCGATTACCGATTGTGAATACCTGTATGCTGTATTTTTATATATCTATTAGCAATTGGGAATACCTGTATGCAATGTAACTGGGGTAAATGTGTTTGCTTTTGTAGCGTTTCTCATCTCACATATCTCTGAGCTGATTGCACCTGCTGTTTTAGGGGTAGGCATTTTGTTGCAACCAAATGACTTTTTGTTAGTGCTATTCCTGTGCTTTAATAACTATTTTCTAATGGATTACTGTGTTTATATAATTACATATTAGTGTATATTGATTGTAATTGCATACAGTTATAGAGCTCTTTCTTTTATATATGTTCTTCTGTCTTCTCTATAAATTGACTCACCCTCTCTCTTAAACGTATCATCTGACTTTAATATTTGCATTTTTTCCTGCTCTACTGACTGCTTATCTGTACTATTTATAGTACTATGGCCTCTTTCTTCATCCACTATTCCTAACTTAATTTTATATTCCTAACCCCTATTTTTCTTTTATCTATAGCTGGCTCTATCTTTCTCAAAATAAATCTCTCTCTCTCTCTCTTTTCTATTTCCTCTTTACCTCTTTCATTACTCTCTTCTGGTCTCTGTTATTTAACCTATATTTATTCTTTCTTTTATTCAGACTATTTCCTGACGAAGAGGACCTATTAGAAACCCCTTGTACCTGGTGTAACAAAAAACACCTCCAACATTAAGGGATGGTGTAGAACCCACTCCCTTCTTGTGCGTCAATAAAATAGACACTTCCTGAATTCAGACTATTCAGTCCAGCATTTTGCCTGCAAAAGTTTATGTATGTTAAAACTTTTATGCTGCTGCAAGTAATCTATTTGTGAATTATAGCTAGCACATCACCTAACCTTTCCCATAGTCATAATTTCATCTTTGCTGCTTCCTTTAAAAAAACACTTTCTGCTGTCTGCCCTACTCACTCTAGTGGTTTCCCATCTCTCCTGGTCTTTTTTGTTTTTCAAATATCCTTAATAAAAGTATTACTCTTTTTTGCTCTCACTGTTATCTTATTTTAAAGTACAAGATTTCAGTTGTTGCCTATACTTACAACTTTTGTGATTGTTTTACATTTCTCTTCACTTTCTTGTGTTTTGTTCTATCCCTCTTCATTCACCCTTGCTTCATTCGGGCTCTCTCTGCTCCCCTACCCTACCCCCACTCCCACCCACCTCCTCTTTCATTTCATTTATATTCTCCTAGCCAATCCCATCCACCTTTAGCCAATTAGTCTTCTCCATTTCCTTTTCTTCACTTCCTTCCTGTCTACTGTTCTACACTTCCTTCCTGAAAACTAGTTTCAACCATCATGGGTTCCTCCTTTCCACACATATTATTCTTGCCAATTTGCATTACCACTAATTATATTGCAAGCCACTTCAATCAACCCCAAGTCATTACCCTCTAAATCCAACTGGATAACTTTGTCTATAAGCACACCGACTAATGCCTACTCAGAAATCAGCCCAAGCCCATTTGATATAAACCCTCTCTACTGCTCTAAAACACATTTCCTCCCTACTAACCATAGTTTACAATGCACAAGCTATATCTTTTACCATATACTTTATTGTATTAGCTCCAAACTATCTCATCTTTCATGCCAAGTATCTTTTATCCTCTCAATCCTAGTCCAATCCAGGGACATTCATCCCAACCCAGGCCCCTCCATCATAAATTCCCCTTTCAAAATAAACCATCCAAAAGGCTCTAAATCACTACACATAACTATGCTAAATCTTCAAATCATCTGTAATACCTCTGAACTACATGCTTGGCTAGCTCAAAATAAAACCGACATCTTAGCTGCTACAAAAACTTGGTTAAAACCTAATGTTAAGGACTCATAATTTCTCCCCCAAATTATAGCATAATAAGAGCTTCTTCTTCTTCTGGCTTTTCCCTGTTAGGAGTCGCCACAGCAGATCACTTGTCTGCTCATGATTGGCAGTGGAGTTTTACAGTGTTGAGTTGCCAGCCCGGCGCCCAACCTTCCACGGAAGGCACACACATGCATGCACTCATGTCTAGGGCCAATTTAGCATATCCAATCCACTGACAGCATGTTTTTGGGATGTGGGAGGAAACTGGAGCACCCAGAGGAAACCCACGCGACCACAGGGAGGACATGCAGACTCCATACAGAAGGCACCCCAGCCGAGGATCAAACCGGAAAACCTCTTGCTGTGAGGTGGCAACTCTAACTGCTGCACCACTGTGGCCGTCCTATAGCATAATAAGAACAAATAGGCTAAATAAGAAAGGTGGTGGTGGTGGTGTGGCCATCATATACCCTAATACTTTCAACATTATCCCATTCATTGACCACGTTTCAAAATTCCAAAATGCTGAAATCTTGATCTCTTTCCTAGAAATCTATCACTTCAAAAACTCTGTATTATAGTCCTATACATTCCTCCAGGTAATAACACATCAGTTCTAGAAGGAATATTATCTTGCACCTCCTGTGCTATAGAAAATGAAACAATTATCCTTGGTGATGTGAATATCAATTGGTCTAACAGCTCTCCTAAATTGACATCCCCTTGCATAAACTTGTTTCAGTATAATCAACTAATAACCACTGCTACCAGATATAATAATATAACCAATGTGGGATCCATCTTAGACTAGATCCTAGCTTCTGACCCCTCTAAAATCTTATCAGCTGGTACTTTTCCTAATTCCATTAGTGATCACCTTCCTGCCTTCGTTATCTGCACTTGTCTAATTATCATTAAAAAATACAATATCAAACTAGTCAGAAATTTATCTAAATTCAATCCCCATACATTCAACAGCATCTTAAAAAGTTTTAACTGGAACAACTTCAAAACTCTTTCTCTACATGATGCCCTGCTCTACTTTAATAATACCTTTCTGGAAAAATGATAGAGCCTTGCTACTACCAGTACCAAAAGAACAAGGACTAACCATGCCCTCTGACTGACTAAATCCACTAATGAAATTATGTTAACTAAGGACAAAGCACGGAAGTCATGGATTAAACATAAGGATAACTCCAGTTTATTAAAGTACAAACAGCTTTGTAATCAAACAAGAAAACTGATATCCAAAGACAAAAAAGAATATTACTGGAACCTGCAAAATAATAACAGATATAACCCTAAATTATTCTGGTCATCCATTAATAATCTCCTAAATCCTGGTATAAAATATAATCCATGCCCATACTCTAACAAAACCCCAGACCTAATAGCTAATACCTTTAATTCATACTTTATAGAGACTATTGCCAATATTACTGCCACTTTTTCACTACCTCTTTCATAAAATATTTTCCCAATCAACATTTGCCTCCTTCACCATACGCAGCCTCTGCCGCCCCTCCCTTTACCACAAACACATTAAGCCACCCCACTCCTTGTGCCTATTCCAACCTACCCAATCACAGTAACCCAGAAAAAGCTATTTCTCAGGCAGAATTTAAATTCCACACTTTTTTAACTTCATCCATAAAAAAAAACTATAAAGCCTAGCTCTAACATTGTTGATGGTATACCTGCAAAGTAACTCAAAATCACTGCTGACACAGTGGCCTATCCCATTAGCATTCTTATAAATAGATCCGTCCAAGAATCCTACATCCCTAGACTCTGGAAAAAAGCAATCATCTTACCTCTTCACAAAGAAGGCACTTCAACTGAAATTTCTAACTTACATCCCATTCCCATTCTATCCATTATGTCAAAATTACTAGAAAAATGTGTCCAGAACCAACTCCATTTCCTCCTTAAAAATCAAATCCTTTCCAAAACTCATCATGAGTTCAGACCAGGACATAACACATCTATCGCTCTAATATTATTCTTAGACATAGTTAATAAAGCTCATGGTTCAGGTAACATTGTCTCAGCTTTATTTTTGGCTCTATCTAAAGCCTTTGATACCATTTCCCACTTTATCCTCCTTTCTCAACTTGTCAACATAGGACTTTCTACCTCCTCTATTAGCTAGTTCAAAAGCTACCTTTCCAATAGGGAACATGCTGTAAAATGTCAGAACTCCATAGCCCCTTACATTCATAACCCTATTATTATAAGAAGGTGGAATTGCTGCTGTTAGCACAAGAGACCTAGTTATAACCATATAAAATAAACAATTCAATGATAGCAGAAAATGTTATGGAAATGCTATTTGGTGAACTTGTTTTCTTGAGTTACACTACATGGTGAGAATACTGTCTCTGTGATGGCTTTAGAGTAGTATGTCTTGCACACTTATTGAACGTCAGTTGCATAAAATGTTTTGTAATCACATTGTTTTTAATTGGCATTGTCTGTAAGTTCAGTGTAGTAAACATATGCAGTACTTTGTGGATGGTGCATCAAACCATGCACAGTTGTTGATATAATGAAAGGAGGAGCAAGGTGCAGAGGTACGTCACAATGACACAGTAATGACTGACAGCTGACTGAATGAAAACATATTTTGGGAATATAGATAAGTACTGGGATAACTTCTCTAGTGGGCCATTTTAAGCCTAGACAATTGCACTCAAAGGTGATAATCAGACCTTGCATCTTGTGTCTGTGAGGTAAACACTTTAACCATTATGCCATCCCCAGCCCCTTAAACATACTAACTTATAGCTTGTCAAGTGTGCTTG